>NC_091061.1:90414606-90715531 GCF_000393655.2 Nicotiana sylvestris
CACATTCAACATTCCGCTGGCCTTGCTCCACAGCTTCCGGCATCTATAGCCTAAGCCCTAAACGTCCCTTCATCACTTTTTTTTTTTTTTTTTTTTTGGTTCTATTCCTTTTTTCCCTCCTTTGATCCTAAAGTTACTTTTATATCGGTAATCAAAGTGATCTAAGGAGTCTGTTTGGTATGAGACATAAGAAGATATAATGCTGTTATAAAAATTTAATATTATCTTAATACTTTGTTTGGTTAACAAATCAGGTATAAGTTATTTCAGAAATAAAATTAACATCGGGATAACTTATACTTTATAGAGGGTGGTAATTAGTACCGGTATAACTTATATATTCTTCTTACAAATTATGCAATTGTCATATTTAATACAACATACCAAACAAGAATAAAAAACAATCTCAGCATAATTAATTCAAGCATAACTTATACCAATATAACTTATCCCGGCATAAGCCGTATTCAAACCAAACGACCCCTGACAGAATTATTAAACCTTTCGTTTACGAAGTGACTTGTCAACTCTTCATTATTCAACTATCTAGAGTTAATTCCTCCATGGTCATTTAACTTGATAAATTTACCTAGTAAAATGAGTTTTCTTTATTTTAGGATAAAAACGTTACTAAACAATTCATCTCTTTCTCCAAAAGTCATACACCCTAATAAAACCCACTTTTTATATGAAAGGCAATGTCGCCATTCCCAAATTGTACTTTAATTATTCCTCAACGCTATTACTTGAGTACTTTCTTGGCCTACTATTTTTATCATTTTAGTTTTGAAGTGCATCCACATTATTCAAGTAACATTGAATCAAATATGTGAAATATTAGTTAAAATTGTGATAATTGCAACTTTAACCTAAACTTAAAAAAAAAAAAAGAAGAATTCCGCTCCTTTTTTCTGCACATTTTTTAAAAAAAAAATTGTGTTAATTTTTTTTTTCTGCAGATTTTTTTTTAAAATAATGATGACTCTAATATATAAATATATCAGAGGAGTAGAAAATATATTCAAAGACAAATGTTTAGAGTGATGTGAAGAATGATATTTACTAATAATTTTGATATTAATTTAAATCTGACAAGAAGTTTATTTGAAGGAAATAAGCTTCGACATACAATGTACCTTTTAAAATCTTGTCATTTGATTTTTTTTGAGTTATAACTCAAAGAAATAATTCGATAAAAAGAAAGTAATATCTTAATTCTTTAAAATTTCTTTTCGTCTCCGACAAATACACTATAAACTTAAAAAATGCTCTACCAAGTAATACTCTCGCAATTAGTTTTTCTCTCTTTTTCTTTTGGTCACACCCCTAATTTGCTAAGCTTTTGAACTACTCTAGTAGGAAATAATAGTTTCAAACACCTCCCTTCATGTTTGTCTTTATAACAGTAATTTACCCAGTAGTTAGAGATATTGCATTTCACCTCCCATCTTTGGCTTTCCTTGTAACTTTCCAAAGTTTGGTCTTCTTGAGCCGAGAGTCTTTCAGAAATTGCCTCTCTACTCCATCGGGATAGGGGTAAGGTCTGCGTTTTCACGACCCAAAACTCACTATAGGCCGTGATGGTGCTCAACGTCATCGTTAGGCAAGCCAACAGTGAACTACCTACTTGATTACACATTTTATTATTTTCAAAATTGTGCATTTTATTAGATAAAGAAATCAACGCATTAAAATCATGGAAACTTACACTTTAAATAGAATAGATAATAAAAGTGTGTAAATGCTAAGTAAACTTACCTCAACATCTAGAATATCCCAAAACCCGGTGTCACAAGTCTATGAGCATTAGCTAAGGAGTACGATAATAATACAACATCTGTCCAGAATGTAACTAAGACAGGATAGATTTAATAGTACGATGGAGACTCTGTGGGCTACGATGCGTAGCCTGAAATGCAGCTCACCATAAAGTCTCCTCAGCAGTTATGCCTACGGGCCAAGATAACCACAAATTGAACCTGTCAGATCCTACACATTTAGTGCAGAAGTGTAGCATGAGTATGTAAATCAACGCGTACCCAGTAAGTATCTAACCTAACCCTGGAGAAATAGTAACGAGGGATCGACATCGACACTTACTAGAGATCCAATAAAGCAATAGAATAAATCATAAACACATATGAAGCATACAACAATAATGGGGTAAATCTGTAAGTTACATAATCTTTCATAAATTTCTTTTAAAGGTATGAATTTTCCAGTTTTGTATTCTACCTCAAAAGCTCAGATATATCAAGTGGCAGTATCAAACGGATAACAAAATACCATATAAAATGCCAGGCATCCGAGGAAGGATAACCTCATGAATATTCGAACTGTCAGCGAAATAACGCACGATTATACCGAGGTCGTTCGACCCGATCCAGAATAATGTGTACACTGTTAAGGGTCGAGCGGCACGAACCATAGATGCATCTATTATAGTGCCGAGACATTCAGCCTGCTCCATAAGAAAGGAAGAAAATTAACGAATTACGAGATACGTGCTTACAATACTGTATATGAATACAAAGTGAATATAACCTTTACCATTTCTCAAATAACTTGCCAACAACTCAAGGTGATAAGGCTCGGCCTAATATATACATATAATTCTAAATCAATTTTAATTATAAATTAAATTAATTAAGCCACCAGAATGAGTTCAAATAATTCAAATATTACATGATAAAGTCCTAAGTCTACCTGGACATAAACATGCATTAGCTACATACGGACTCTCGTCACCCTGTGCGTACATAGCACCCACAACTAGTAGCACATAATAATTACATCACTTAGGAGTAGTTTCTCCCTGACAAGGTTAGACAGGAGACTTAGCCCACTCTGAAGTTCCATAACTGACTCCAACACCGCTTTAACACCTCAACTCATAGCCAAATATTTCGAAACTAGTCAAACAACGTGTAAATCAATCAAAATATACTTGTAAGGCCCCATAAAATTTTACATAAAATACGAAATTTCGTGGTGCCGAGATGGACTTATGTGTTAAAGGAAAATGTTGGCAGAAGAAGGCATCTCTGCGGCCCATTATGCAGCCGTATAATCACTCTGCGGGCCGTAGAATGGCCACAGAGTGAAGCAGAAACTTGAGAAAATTTTATTCGCGGTCCATTATGCGGCCGCACAACGATTTCGCGGGCTGCATACCGATCGCAGATTCATCTTGGAAATATTTTTGGAGGGAGCACTACAACAAAAAGTGGATGTAGCGGCAATAAAAAAGAAAATTAGCGGCAATAACAATAGCCGCTATATCATTTACCGTCCATTGATCTTTAGCCGTTGAAGCCAGGGTCGCTAAAGCCTTTAGTGGCATTTATCACAAAAGTTAGTAAAGGTATGACTTATTGCCACTAATTATAATTTGCTTTAACGACAATTGTTTGCGACAATTATGATGGCTGCTAAATCCAAACTAAAACGGCTACTAACTCTTTTTTAGTGTCCATTTTTATAGGCACTAAATTCAAAAAAAGTTGTCGCTAAAAGTTCATACCTTTAGTGGTAAATGTTTGTGACAATTAGAATGGCTATAATATCCCTTCTAAAAATGTATTAATATGCCCTTTAGCATCCATTTTAATGGCTAGCAAATTCAATTAAATTGCCACTAAAAGTCATCTTTAGCAGCAATTATAACGGCTACAATATCCTTAGTAGAGACATCACAATTTATCCTTTTATCGTCCATTTTTATAATCGATATGTCCTGTTAAATTTGCGCTAAATGTCACAAGCTATAATAGCAATAGTTTAGCCACCATTAATAATAGCTAATATATTGATTCAAACACGGTTCCAAATAACAAAACATACTAATATTAATTCATAAAAACATAATGTATCTCATAAAATTTTAACAAACAAAAGAAAGTACTAATCCAAAATATTAATATCACAATAACTTAAAAAAAACATATATTGTTTGAAGTAAATAACTAATGTCATTATATGACTAATTGCAACGAATAATAATCTTCAAGTAATATTTGCAACTCTTCATCATATTGAAATCTTTGAGCCGCTAAATTTTCAATCATAAGACTGTATAACCTGAAATTATAAAATAACTATGTCAATAGATGAAATATGTGAGCACTGTAGATATACGCATAAGCAAGCAAATCTTCTTCTACTAGAAATCACTAAATAAAAGAAGAATGCAAAACAGAGATTATCAGACCAATGTAGAAAGCAAAAACATATGAAATTTATGCAAGACTTGGCAATCAATCTAACAAATATAAGATATACAAAGCTAGCGTAGCTCCTAGATAAATTGAGTATTGAAAAGGGATCTATTACTTCAACTTAAAGCTGCATTAGAAGGGACTTGATTCTGAACAAGACTCAATAGCTTTTAATGATAGTAGTATAGAACTATGTATTTTTCTTCCCAGAACCACCTTAGTATTGTTTTGGCATCAATAAAATATTACTTATGAAAAGGAAGAACTACATTTTATTCCTTGTATACCCATTTCCTTTTTGTGTTCATTCCTGAAATTTCATGATTCAGTGGGAATCCTTAGGGGAATCCTCACGAAGCGGTCCAGGAACATATGCTAGAAAATTATCTCTTGGTGAGAGCGTAACTTCTGAATGCACTCCAGCTAAGAAGTTGCTGAATGGTTTAGGGTGGTCAACACCTCAATCACAAGGAAAAATAGGCTCCAAATTATTTTCTTTACTTCATTTTTTCGCTCTTTCCTACCTCTTCACAGTTACTTTTGCTTCTACTAAGGAAGCAACTGCCCTCCTAAAATGGAAAGCAACTCTCCAAAACCAAAGCAGTTCCTTATTAGTTTCATGGACACAAAGTTCTCAAGCATGCAAGGGTTGGTATGGAGTTGAATGCTTTAATGGCAGGGTAAGCAATGGATTTCACTTATGAAGAAGCTGTAGATCTTCTGCGAACCTCAATTTTTGTGCTGTCAAAACACTGCCCAAGCTAAAAGTTTTCCTAGAACATGTTTATTTGATATTTCAGAAGAGTTTAGAGTAAAGAGATCTCATAATGCAGCAAAACAAAACAAGAAAAGCCTCAACTCTTGTCTGTTTCATAAGGAATTTCTAAGGGAAAAGGATTTTGTGCATGAAAAAGGGTTATATTGTGAGGTCAAGAGTCACTTCAGTCTATCATTTATTGCAGTAGTTGAATTTACGTTACTATCCATGATGTCTTAACTAAACTACTGTAGTTATTTAAAAAAGATTTATCAGTTATTGAGAGCATCATTAACATCAACATCAGCAGCAGAATGTGGTGACAAAGAAAATGCTAGTCTTGACATATCTTATCACACTCTTCTATAGTTTTCACATATTGGTTCATAAAACTTTTTTAGAATAGAATTATTAAACTTATAATTTATAGAAGAACCATATATCATATATTTTAAAACTTTCAAAACTTACTACTCCTATTTGTTGACTCTCAAGATATATACTCTATTTTTACAACAACAACAACATACCTAGTAAAATCCTATTAGTGGGGTCTGGGGACGGTAGAATGTATGCACACCTTACCCCTACCCTGAAAGGGTAGAGAGGCGGTTTTCGGGAGACCGTAGACTCAACAGAAGAGACAATAAAATTAGAAAAGAAACGAAGGAAGAGATCTGTAACAATTTCCTGTTATTGACCACTGCTCCTGATCTTCAATAGCATGTTGTGTTGTTTTTAAGATTGACTGACTAATAACTATACAGAATAATACAAGTAAATTGGGTGCACGCCTTAAAATAGTAATACGATGTCTACTGAGAATGAAATCCTCCTTTCCTGATCATACAAATCTTGTTTCTAGTTATATGACATTTTTTTCTATCCAGGAAGTCTCAAAATGTTAGACGATCCATTAATAATATTATTCTACACAATTTTCACAACTTCAAAAAATTCAATTTGTTTAAATACTCAAAATTTTGAACTTTGATGTGATATTTTCTCTATCAAACTTACTTTTCAACCATACTTAATAATTTCTTCCTCTACCCCTAGCATCATACACATGTCAATTATTATATGAAACTCCCATTCTAGTCAAACACAGTCATATAATATGAAATTGAGGAGTACTACTAATATTCATGAGAGTTATTGACGACATTTAACTCATATTTCCCTTTCCTCTACCCTAATAATTTGCTTCTCAAATCAGGGTCTAGGAACAAGAATACAATGAATCCATCACGTTTGCCAGAAAACACATAGAAACCCCTTCTAAAAGTTATAATGTAGAGAACACCGATAGATGCATGTAGAGATATATTATGCGGGACTATGTAAAACAGAAGATAGATATTAAGTGCATAATCAGAGAATTAACAAACAACTAAACCCAGAACAACATACAGAAAGCACCAAATGATTAAACTAATGAGTAAAAGAGGAAATACCTCTTTTACTTCTCTATAATGCACAAGGACGATGTGCTCCATCGGTCTGTAAAAGCAAATCAAGAGCAGTAGCTATGTTAAATTCTACAAAGGAGCAAATCAATACTAAGAACACTGGATATCTTTTTAATATCTCCACCTTCAATCTTTTTCTCTAGAAAGTATAGGATTTCAACCATAAGAATGACCATTGTCTATATCTATGAAGTACAAGAATTGTTTTCAAAAGCCCTTGCACTAAAATATGAGCTAGAGAATATACTCCCTCCATTCTCTTTTACTTGCTTTTTGCCTTTTGCACAGCCCTAAAGAAAAACATTAACTTCCTCCTTTGTATTCTTCGATATCAATTTGTTACTATTCCTTTCAGCACATTAATCTCTCTCCTAATTTATTAGAGTAAGGATAAAGTTTTTAAAAAAAAGAATCAATTCTCTCCCGTTTTCCTGAAACAACAAATATTTTGAAACAAGCATTTTTAGTAAACGGGACAAGTAAAACGGAATGGATGAGTACTAAGCCCCACAAATGAAGGAGGATGTAATTATCTGAGGAAAACTCTAGCCTTCTAATAAGCCAATAGTACCACAACTTGGTCATGGAGTATTTACCTAGAGGAATTTTATTTATTTATTTGTTTTGGTAAGCCCCTACAGAACATTTCTCTCTTTGCTAGAGCCAAAACTTCCAAGGCATAATCAACCCCAAAAGAGATCTTGAAGAGTGAGGAAATTACTAAATATACAGTAGCACCTCATACTGTCGAATGTGCAACACAAGAAGTAGGAGTCTTGGAGTTACTTTTGGAACTGTGTTTGGTGTATTTACAGCAAGAGATAAGATCTTTTTTTCTTCAATGGCACAGAGACAACCATAAATGGTTTTATTTTGGAGGTACTTACGCTCCAACGGTCCAACCTAGGAAAGCCAGAGGAAAATCACTTGAATGCTCTAGACAAATAGAGCATCCACAAGGTGACAATATAGTGGTTCAGGCATGGGAGTAACAACTTGGAGATCACAAGTTCGAATTCCAGCTACAACACTTGGTGTGAGACATCTGCTCCACCAGGGGTGACCACGGCTATCTTGACAACCTGCACTAGTGGGCTGGATAGATTGTCTGGTGGATTAGTAGAGGTACACACAAGCTAAGCCGAACAAGATTGATCTTAAAGCAAAAAAATACAACAATGAAACGAAATACTGACAGTGACGTGGATTATACCTGGTCACTTAACTAATTGAAACATCACAATATGTAGTGTCGATAGAACTTAAAAGAGTAAAAAGGACATCTATCCATGTACATTCCACAAATGGTAATGATCCCTTGCAGGAAACTCTCTCAAAATCAAAGACTATGCTCGCTTAACCAAAACCAGATCCCCTTATTCTTTTACTAGGGGAAGGAAAAGGAGCCTACCGGGATGTAAACCTCCAATGACTTCAATATGTGAAGTTATCCACATAGACCTCCAGGCGGCTCCTTGTATCTATTTGATCGGAAATTACTACCATATTTCTGTGAAGATGGTCACCAGTGGAGAAAGGAGGATGGTAAAGCTGTGAAAGAACTACATGAAATATAGAAGGAAGCAATGATGTTCTTCAAAGTTACTATACCCATGGGGAGGACAACGAGAACTTTCAGAGGCGAAGTTATTGGATGCTTGAAGAGTGAGTCTCTCTATTATTCGGTATTCTGTTAACTTGTTCTGTGCTGTTGCATTGAGGTCGAAGACGTGTGCTAGGGGAAAATAGTTATTGCAGAAGTAGAGTATGTAGTTTGTCAAGTACTGATCAGTTTAATTTGTTAGTGTCATTTTATTTTCCTGGTGGTCTTCTGCATCTTTTTTCACGTTTATCAGTTATGTGAATATTCCTTTTATAACTCTTTTGTTCATTAAGAATTAATTTATCTAGTTCTAGTCTGAATATTCCTTTTTATAACTCTTTTGTTCATTAAGAATCAATTTATCTAGTTCTAGAGCTAAACGGAATATAAGTTAGTTTATATTATAAATAATTAACAGACACTATGATTGCGATGAATAGCTATAAATATGGCTATAACTGCGATGAATAACTATAAAAAAGACACTATAACAAGATTTCAACCTATTTTGCAAGCACTGCCAACGATCATCATTTGGGAGCTGTCGAAAAGACGAAATAGCTATAAATATGGCGATGTGGTGACTATCAGTAGAGTCATATACCAAGTTTCCACTACTTTACAATCTCTTGTTAAATTAAGGAAATCTAGCATGAAAAATATCCCCCACAAATGGCCAGATTTAAGTAAAAAATTGGAGATGTACACTCCAGCTTTGAAGGTGACTAAGGTGACATGGGAGTTTCCTAGCCCAGGGTGGATCAAAGTAAATATAGATGGAACATCTCGAGGAACCCAGGAAGAAGTTCCATAGGTTTTGTGTTGAGGGATGAAGAAGGAGATGCACATTATACAAGAGGGAAAGAAATACATGAGACAATAAACAATGAGGCAGAGGCATTGGCTATCTTGGAAGCCTTGATATTCTGTGTTGAACACCAATATGTCCAAGTGATGCTATAAATTGACTCGTTACTGTTGAAGAATGTACTGGAAGGACTATGGATTTCTCCTTGGAATATTGCTAATCATGTGGAGGAGATCAAGAAAGTAATGCAGAAGTGTACTGTTAATATATCGCATATATTGAGAGAGGGCAATAGTTTGGCAGACTATATTGCTAACTATGCTCTTTACTGGGGGATATTGAAGCAGAGGAATTTGCACAACTGCCCACACATGGTAAAAAAATTGTCAACAATGACAAGTTGCAATGCCATATTTGAGGGTGAGGGCTGCCAAGAACTAGGGATAATGGAGATAGAAAATAGAAGGAGGAGAGGAGATCATATTGAATATTGTGATCGAACCTTAGGGAGGAGATCATAGTATGTTGTTTTTTGACTAACATAGTGTTCTTTTTTGCAGGAAAAACTACTGTAAACATGCCTTACCATGTGACTAAACTTTTATGGGTGGTATCAGGACTATGTGCTCATTCCCATGAAGGGATGTCACTGGTAAGCATAAGCATGATAACATGGAGATGCACCGGTGTTCAAGGGAATGAAAGTGATTGCTAGACCTTCAAATTTCGAAGGGTTGTCATCAAGAAGTACTACCTAAACACCAGTCCCTATACTAAGCATGAGCTCCTCTAATGTGAAGGTACAAATAAGGAATAATTATTCTTGGATATACACGCGATGGCTGCCTAGTTTTTGGTACGTGACATGTTCATATTTATGGCATCTAAAAATGGGAACAATGAAGGTATTGGGAAGTCATTACCCAGTTCACTTTGTTCATACTACATCCCAAGAATGGTGCCACATAAATTTTACATAAAGATACTGCTGGGGAACACTCGATCTTCATGGCAAACAGGACGTGATCACCTATTCGACAATGATTGCGGACATTTTGGATACAACATGGGAGAAATTCGAGCTACATCTACAGTTAGGGACATCATACCTTCATGTATGATGTATCTGCTGAGACATCAAGATTACAAGCAGAAAATGTATACAAAAACTGGAGGCCAAGTACTACACCTACAACAAATGCTATGCTAATAACTGCTTGTGCGAGCGCCTACATGATACCTGCTCTGCTTCTATGCCTTTTCCTTCACTATATGCAGCAGGGTGGACACATTATGGGATAGATCATGATCTACATTATGCACGGAAGACAGAGTTACTGGGCAATGAGTTATACAGATTCTATCATGGCATGCTTAGTGCTAGTTTTTATTCAAGAACCTTACTACATTATTATATTTCTTTATCATTGGTTAATTAGTTCAGAATGTACTATTAGGATTGAGTATTCCTTGCTCAGTTCTGGTAATAGGGGCTATGTAATTACCTTAGCATATGTCTTTACATCTTGTAAGACTCTACACTACTTTTGCTTGTTTTGCTTTAGATATTCATAAAAACTAGCCCTAGGCACTTGCCTAGTGTATTATTTTAAAAAAAATTATCCATCTAAAGTTTCAGTTAAAGACTACTTAAACCAAACATGACAAGAAAGAAATAAAGTGTATACACTTAAAATTTTTAACGGAATATCCAACGCCTAAAAGGATATTTCGGCAGTGGACTGCCATACTTGTATTGTTAGGATGCATTGTTGGTATCCTATAATTTAGAGCTTAGCCATGTAGTGTATTTATCTAGAATGCTAAAATAACACCAGTTCTTGAGACTTATCGCTAGCACTTGGTCACTATATATGAAGCGTCTATACTAGAGACTCCACAGAATGAAAGGCAAGCATTTCATGGAGATATAAAATTGATCTAATATCTAATATCTGTAATACTCTTCCTGTGATTTCCTGAATTTAGGGATTAAAAAATTAATCCTCCTCCAATCTGTAGAAGAAATACTAGATTAAACATATTCTTGCAAATTATACTCATTTACACCTAAATTTGGGGATTCATGCATATTCCTCTTTCAAGCCAAAAACAAGAACAAACAGATTCTTACAAAGAATCATGTCCGCTGACCAAAATAATTCAGATGAGCAGGAAGGGCAGGGTTCAAGAAAGATTAAAAAAAGGCAAAAAATAGAGAGGCCACAACCCAGAATCTTATTTGCTTAGTTCCGCCTAGTAGTACCTTAGAAAAATACAGAGGAACCAATTCAAAGACAAGAAAACAGAAATTGTAAACACAAAAAAGGCAGCAAATATCACAGCCAACTATCAATCAGAGTAAACAACAAAAAAGCAGCAGACAAATAAACAACAATAGAGTAACAGAGGAAGAATCAATTCAATCAATCAACTATCAATCTAACAGAAGGCAGATATCACAAAAAACTTAGCAAACACAAAAAAGCTATACTTTCACAAATCCCAAAACACCATAGTTTGATATCAAAATTAGAAATTGGTACCTGGTAAGCAGAAATTTTTGCCGATAGACAAGAAATTAAAGGAGAAGAATTATTTCTGCAACAATCTTGAAACCTACACGAAAAGAGAAGTTGGAAACGGATGAGAAAGAGAAGATTGACAGCGACGATTGAGCATATTCGAGCAACATCAACCCAAAATCAATTGTAAATCGATTTCAAGAAACCTGCTGGGTAAGAACAGAAGTTACTTGGGGATGGTCGGAGACCGTGGCAGGGCGGACTAGCAGAGATTGTTGCAACATTATTGTTAAGCATGTAGGTTTTGCTACGGCGTGCCTCACCTTTAAATTGGCGACTGGCGTACGTCTTTAATTTTGAAGAGAATATGTTTTCCTGTTTTTTTCTAATCGGAGGGAATGTAATTTCTTGTCCAAAAAAATTGGAAGGAATTTTTTTGTATGAGGAAAAGTTAACATAATAAAAAAGTTAATTTCAATTAGTGCTTTTTAGCGGTAATTTTTTTATTATCGGTAAAAGAATATCTTTTACTGGCTATTGATCATGAGCTGCTAATATTTCAGCTTAAATAATTCATTAGCGATAATTACCTTATTACAGCTAAATAATTACCGCCAAAGACCTTTTTTGTAGTAATGGAGGTTCTGTGGCGCATTATGCGACCGCAGAATAGGTCTGCGGACCGCAGACTGGTCGTAGAGTGAAGCAGGAAATGCCAGTTCTGGAGGGCCAATGATGCGGACCGCAGAAGCATTATGCGGTTGCATATGCAACCGCAGATCCTGTTCCGGAGCCTTATTTTTTTGGTTTTATAACCCGACCCTACCTCGTTAAAATAGATGCAATGGACCATTCTTGAGAAAAATCTGATACTTTTAGAGTGAGAGAGAGTGTCCTAGAGTGGTAAAGTGATCTTCAACAAATTATTCTTCAATTCTTGCCTAAGTCTTTGAAGATTATCAAGGAAAGCACACTAGGTCTTTATCCTAGAGGTAAGATTCTACACCCTAATTCTTAATTTCGAAAATTTATCTAAAAATAGGTAATTAGCAAGACAATTCTTGGGTGTGAAAGTTGTTTATTTTGCATGCATGTGTTAACAAAGGGTGTAGAAAGATTGTGAACTAAAAATGGTAAAGAATGGATTATAGGATGATGGAATCTCCATAAAAAGAGTCTTGAAACCTTAATGCACATCTAGTGTTTGATAGAATGCTCAAATGAGCTAGAACCATGATCATCTCCTTAAATTTAGTTCAATTAGTTATATTTCTAAAATATATTAAAGTTTCTAAGAATTTCGGAATATTTTAGATTTTAAGAAAGCCCAAATGAGGTATGTTGGCTAAATTCCTTTCTTAGAATTGAATTCCATGGTGTTCATGTAAGTTAGTCAAGACTCGAGTTGATCATTGTAAAATTGGCTGTTCCGAGTAAACTTGTGTTGAAAGATATATGTTCAATATATGTTCCAAATGCTTTTATCCTGCTATCCTATCATTTGAGGATATATTCAAAGTGTGGGTTGTGCGTTATAAATGTTACGACTTCAAGTCAAGTTTGAATAAAGGTTTTCATGCCAAATTATGTGAAAAATCTCTATATGCTTAAGACTCTTAATTGCTCACATGTGTATCTAAAGTCTTGAATTGAAAAGTGTAAGGCCTCAAAAGCCAAGTAATTTAGGATTTCGTGGTGCCAGGCAGGCTAATTATAATATTTTATGTACTATTAACATGATAGACATCAATTGAATTTGGTAAATAAGTGTATAAGTCTTATAATATGTAATGTGGGCTCTAATGTGAGGCCTAAGTCTAAGTCAAATTGGAAAATTTCATACTAAGCTAAAATTCCAAATGAGTTCGCACAAGTCCTAATTTTGGACTAGCATATCTAAATATATATAATGTTTTATGTGGTGAACAATCAATCAAATGAAAGGTCTTCAAGTCTATTTTCTAAAGCTTCAAACCGTTCATCATTTCGACATTCCTACACAAAGTTATGATCAAATTACCAAAGGCTAGATTTGCGACCAATTTTGCGATCGTAAAACGACTATGCGAACCGCATATGCGTCGCATAATGAAGCAGTGTCGGGAAAAACGTTATGATGTCGCATGTTGATTATGTTGTAGCATATTCGATATAGTTGTCGATTATGCTGCAAGAATGCTGCCCACATTTCGATTATGCTATAGCATAATTGCACCACATATTTGACTTCGGGGGCCATTTTTGAAAATTTTCATATCCGAACCCACTTTGCTAAATAAGCTTTGGGGCTTGATTTGAGACCATTTTACACTAAATCTAGAGAGAGGTGTGAGCATTTTAGAGAGAGAAAGAGGGAACCTAGTCTCTTAATCATCAATCTTGCACAAACCCTCAAGAATCAAGCATGCTAATCTCTAGCTCACTATCTTCGGGGTAAGTCCTACTTCTAATATTTCATATATGAGATTATGAGTTCAAAAATATATTGTGGGGTTAGAAATAGGCCATGCATGTGGCACTAAGCTATAGTATGTGGGATTAATGAACTATTTTGGGTAGTTCTTGATGAAATTGGATGAGGAAAGAAGGAATTTCCATTGTAGAACCTTGTAGTCTATTTCACATTATTGGGTGTTTGATGAAATTCCTAAGAGAGTTATACCATGGAAAATCCTTCTAAATTATTAATTTATTTTGCTTTCTCCTTATAGATTGTTATTGCTAGAGGTGTTGGCGGATTGTAGAAACTTAAGAAAAGCTTAAACAAGGTATGTATGGTTAAAACCTCCCTTTCTTAGAAATTGAGCTCCCATGGTGTCCCCGCAGATGTTGTAAGTCCGGAATTTGATTTATGTAGTATTTGTTATTTCAAAGGATTTGGTGTTGCAAGAATATATATGAAAGGTGTGTCTCAATGTGTTCAATGTGCTATTCTTGGTAAATTGGGGATATGTGAAGAATATGAACCATATGCTAAATTGCCTAGATTTCAAGTCAAGTTTAAATTGTGATTATTATGCCGAATCATGAGAATTCCTCTCTATGTTTACAACTTGAATTTCTCTTGTATGTGCCTATTATCTTAAATTGCAAGTTTGATGTTGAAAGTGAAAGTGATGTGGAATGTGAGTTATGAAATGTGGCCTAATTCCACATTTGATGAAATAATTGTGGCCCGAAGTGCCTATTTGATATATGTGAAATGAAGATTGAAGTGAGATGATTAATGAGAAAGTAACAATGCCTTGGTAAGGCGTCCTAGCCGATCGGGCCGTGATCGGACGCCATGCCGCACACATGGTGGTATTGTGGTGATATTGAATTCTGAAAGTGAGAATGAGATTGTGATTGAGGTACATGTCTCAAATGAGGCAACCTAGCCGATCGGGTCGTGATCGGAATCCGCTCAAGAAATCGGTGGTATTGTGAATGATGATGAACAATATTAAATGCCCCAAACTAAAGCTATGGAAATTATGTGAAAGCTATGTGATTCCTTTTATTTGATGATGTGGTGATTGTTTAAAGCTTTTGTTGAATCATTGTGATTTCTTTGTTCTTGTATGGTTGTTCTTTCTAATGAGATGATGTTTATTTATACATACTAGTGCTATTTTATGGCACTAACATCCCTTTTTCCGGGGGCGCTACGTCTTTAAATGGTTAGGTGGTTCCCTAGCAGGCAGTGGTGGTCGCAGTTAGTGACGCATCTTCCTTTCAGCTGACATGGTGAGCCCCACTTCATTTCGGGGTCCTGTATCAATTGTTTATCATGTACTTTGTATTTTGAGGTATAGCCGGAGCCTTATTGCCGGTATTTTCATGTTACTCTTCAGTTGTATTTAGAGGCTCCATAGACAGGTTGTGGGTGGTATTTGATAATGGGGAATTGAGTTAGAAATCTTGATATTTGGCAAAGATTTATAAAACTTGTAATATTTTGGTAATTATGAATTAAGCTGTTGATGGAAATAAAATGGATATTGTTAATGAAATACTTACAAAGTATGATTAATGGACTCCATCTCCTATTTATTCATGAGTTATTTTGGGTAGAATGAAACCTAACAGGCTTGCTCATTCGAGTTTACTCGGTTGAGCACCGATCGTGCTCCTCAATTTTTGGGGCGTGACAAACTTGGTATCAGAGCCTAAGGTTTTAAAGTGTCCTAGGATGTCTCAGAGTAGTGTCTAGTAGAGTCCTTCTTATTGGTGTGTTGTCGACCACATCTATAAGTTGGAGGCTATTTGGACATTAAAAAATTTCACCGTTCTTTGATACTCCAGATCGTGCAGTAGAACCCAAGATATGCAGCTAATTTCCTCACTATGTCTTACTCTCAAGATGAGTAATCTTGAAACCATAATCCACGAGTTTGAAGCAGTAAGGAGGGAATGACCCCACCATTGAATCTAAGGGAGATTGACCAAGAGTTTGTTAGAAGAATGTATTGAGCCATAGAGGGATTGGTAGAACTTGTTGCTAAGTGGAGTACCCTTGTTCCTATTAATGTCACTGCACCACCGGATCATGTAGTATATCAGTATGTTACCAATGTATATTACAGGTGTGGAGTGAGGGTGCATCAGTTAAGGCACTGCCCCACTAATATAATGTTACCAAGTAAGTCACTCTTTGCTATATCATTATGAACACCGCACGATTTCCTTTTTGTATAGGTGCACCCATATTGAAGAGTTCTCATGAACATGGTCGTAATAAGATGCTGATTCACAAAACATTGCATGTACCTACTCCGTGAACAAGACGTATTATTCGTGAATCCACTCTATCACAAATTCTCTTATTTACATACTCTTGTGGAATTAAGTTCTATAATTATGTCCTTGAATTGAGTTATAACTCTAGGATTAACACTTTCCACTTACTTTCCTAAATTCTCAACAAGTGACTATGCCTGATAAATTTCTTACATGATCTTTTTATTTAAATGGACAATATCTGCTCATTTGTGCCTATGCATGCTCTGTCATAAAGTTTACCTATGTGGTGTCAAGTTCCATGTAAAGCATTTCAGTGTTGCGATCCTTCTCGAGTCACTCTTTTACTCACTGGTCTATATATGGCTTCTATGGTCTGAACAGTCACTCTACTCTTTTTCGAGTATCATCATGAGAGCGTCTCACTGTCTAGTAACATAAGAGCATACCTTAACACCTATCACATGAGTGCATGTCAATCGAAATGGTTACCGTGTGCATAAACTCTCTCTGAAAATTGAGATCCTCACATCCCCGTCATAGGAAGATCTTGTGTCGCCATCTTAGTATAACTTTCGTGTCAACTTGGGACATCCCACAGTAAGTAGCTCAATTTGTTCCTAGTATTGTGGTTGCCTGTGGCATGGTCGTGTGTTGCAGTTGGGAGTTAATATAGCAGAAGCATGTCCAGCTCATAACAAATGTTTATTTTCTCTTTACACCTCCACAACATGTGTTAATTGTATTCCTTAGTTAGTGAATGCATTGTGCTAGTTTCCTAACACTTGTTCGATAACCATGAGAGAACATATCCTTCTACGTGTCATTATAACACTTCCTTTCTCATAAGGACCCTTACTAGGTTCTCTGTCAAGACCAAGCACACCTTTGGGGGTTATCATAGCACAACGCCCGTTTCTCATGTTTTTCTGTCTTTCATTAGCATCTGGGTATTTCTCAAGTCAAAATCCATGGAGAACTCATTATGAACACCTGAAAAACTTCCATGATTATTTTATACTATCTCATTGGGTTCCCACCTCACTTCAAGTTCATCAAGGGTTGATAGCATGCCGTAATTACTGGAATTGAATGATCTCTTTTCGATAATGGATTATCTACACATATGCTAGTCCAACGATCTGTTTATCAATCTAACTCTCGCCTTTTGGTTTTGGGTTGACCAAGGAGAAATACACCTAGTAACACATTCATTTGTCAAAGCCTTTCTCTCAATCAAGTCTTATAGCATCTCCCAATGTGGCTGGTAATAGCTGGTTGTGTAGAAGTGTGTTGTAGTGCTTCATTGTGAAGTAGAGTTGCTAAACATAATTGGATTTTTGAATTCTCGAGCTATACATCACGTGACTACATACAAATATCTTCTTTCAAAAATTTAGCTTCTCTTAATCCCTTATATTACCACCCTTCCTAGTGGTTACAATGTAATGTAAAGGATACTTCCATAGGCTCTCTCACTTTCTTTTCATTTACCTTGCATCATGTGTCGTTTCTCCATATTTTTCAATACGATCTTATCTCATTTTCTCGACTAGCTATCCAATTATATGATTTGATTCAATTCACCTCACTTTTATGTACTATACAAGCCCCCTTTTAAAAAAAGACACTGGAAGTGGGTAAATTCCCCTTTACTATAGACTTATAATGTCTTCAACTCAGTTTAAGCTTGTTGGTTCCAAATGGTGCTCATTAGTTTTGCTGCCCTACTCTCTATTTAATCTGATAACTCTCATTGTAAAATTCATTTATGTTTTATGGCATTAAAGAGGAAGTCTTATAGTATCAAGGATGGGGACATATTCCTGTTGTTAGAGTAAATAAATATTGTTGGTATTCCTTGTAGATGTTCTTCTAACAACCATTTACCTACTCTGCTTGTCCCTGTGAGTAGATAACCCAGGTTACTTTTCCCCGATAAATACATTAAGATGTCTCATTCTTTCAAACTCATTCATGTGGACACTTTGAGGCCTTATTCTACACCAACTCGTAATGGTTTTAAATACTTTCTCGCCATTGTTAACGATTTTCTAGGGCTACGTGGGCTTGTCTCATGGGTTCCAAAAGTAATGATTTCGCTCAAAATCAGGCTTATATTGCCATGATTTCAAACCAAAGTGCATCCCCTTTTCTAAAGTCTTAAATGGGTCGGATTGTATGGGTTATGTGGCCTTCAGCTCACTCGACTTCTAGGATTATTGACGATGTCATTGTCATGTGCGGGGAGTTTTGCTACCCTTGGTATTCCACCTTCCTGGGTGGATAGGTGTGTTATTTGTCTTTCTCCCCGGAGCATCATGTTAACCATTAGAACCCCTCTAACCAATACATGATTTCATCCCAATATTAAGATGTCCTAGCTATGTGGTTTCACTCGTGAAAGGTTGAGATTAGATGCCTTCAGATTTTTGCACATATCATGAGCATATTGATTTGGAAGACAAGTTGTGGTATCTTTAGTTCTCTCATATATGATCAATTATCAGGAAGGTTAAGCTGTTTGAAACATGATAATCTCATAAGTGTTCAACTCCTTTTCATCCTCATGGGCTTGTGGCATAGATTCCTTATGTTAGTTAACGATAGGAGTGTAATTCAACTTCATGTACTTTGAAACCCATATCGCATTCAAGGTGCCAGAGTATTCTCCTTCCCGATAAACTAATTTTCCCTACACTCCAGGAGACGACTGGGTCACGTACTTGAATATTCCTCCTTAATGATTCCTATTGTCAATGTACTAGTTACCCATATGCCTCATTTGTCTAATAATTAATATCATCAAAATAATTAACCATGTTAGTATTGTTAGTAGTAATCTTCGTGTCTATTAGCATATAACCTCATGAAATACTCTGCTCAGCACATTAATGGATTCCTGGATAATTCCAGCCTGATCTTGAATTTCGTTACTCCTCATTGTATTAAATCTAGTGGGTATTGAAGGTTCAAACATGTCAAAGAGGAAGCATCCCCGTGTGATCACATATATTCGATAGGTTATTTTATGGTCATTTTATGATAGCACATCTTAGAGTAATTGTTGAAGGTCATCAAAGGTTTAGCGTGGGTGTTCGTATAGAGATTTAGAATTGAGGAGGGTGAACAGGTTATTCTCAATACTTTCCCCTAAAGATGTTATGTGAGTTGATAATGAAGGTTGCATAAGTTTATTTCACGTTAGGCCGCACTAGGAGTATGAAGTTTCCCTATAGTTGTTCCCCATATATTTTATGTTTTCACGTGTCTATGTCTAAGAAAGTAGTTGGATATCCTTTGCATATCATTCCGGTGGAAATTATTGAAAGTGAAGCTAATGGATAATTATATTATGTGAGGTATCTAGCTGTCATCCTTGTTAGATAAGTTTGGAGGTTGGGGTTGTTTCTGTGAATGTGTTATGGCAAAGCCTGTAAGTATAAGAGTCCACATTGAAGACTGAAAGTGTTGTGGAAATAAAGTATTTTCTCTTGATTGTATAGCAATTGGTTTTGACTTGAAAGGTACCTTCTAGGTATTATGATTTAGAAAAGTGTAGTTTATGTCCAGGTACTCTTATGATAATGTAGTGCTTGTAATGGTGAGATTAGTATTGTTGATATATACATTGTGGTGCTTTCTCTCGTTGTGTATGTGTTGCTAGGATAGTTTTGGTGATTCTCTGGCAGATGGATAGGCCTAGATACAAAGGAGACTCTGCCGAAATTTCTGCAACATTTAGGAGTTAGTCAAAATTTAGGGACTTGAGGTAGGTGAGAAGAAAAGAGATATATTATGTTAAGCATTTAGGGTAGACTCTACTCCTCATTTGAGGACGAATTATCCTAGGGGGGAGAATGTAAGGCCCTAGAAACTTTTCCAAGTAATTTAGGATTTCGTGGTTCCAGGTAGGCTAATTATAATATTTTATGTGCTATTAATATGATGGGCATCAATTAGATTTGGTAAATAAGTGTATAAGTCTTATAATGTGTAATGTGGGGTCTAATGGGAGGCCTAAGTCTAAGAAAAATTGGAAAATTTCATACTAGGCTAAAATTCCAAATGATTTTGCACAAGTCTACACTTTGGACGAGCATATCTAAATATATATAAGGTTTTATGTGGTGAACAGCCTATCAAATGAAAGGGCTTCGAGTCTAGTTTCTAAAAATTCAAACCATTCATCATTTGGAAATTCCTACACAAAGTTATGATCAAATTACCAAAGGCTGGATTTGCGACCAATTTTGCGATCGCAAAACGACTATGCAGACCGCATATGCGCCGCATAATGAAGCAGTGTCGGGCAAAATGTTATGCTTTCGTATGTTGATTATGCTATCACATGATGATTATGCTGCAAGAATGCTGCCCACATTTCGATTATGCTATAGCATAATTGTACCACATATTTGACTTCGAGGGTCATTTTTGGAAATTTTCATATCCGAATCCACTTTGATAAATAAGCTTTGGGGCTTGATTTGGGACCATTTTACACTAAATCTAGAGAGATGTGAGAGCATTTTAGAGAGAAAAAGAGGGAGCCTAGCCTCCTAATCATCAATCTTGCACAAACCCTCAGGAATCAAGCATGCTAATCTCTGGCTCACTATCTTCCTGGTAAGTCCTACTTCTAGTATTTCATATATGAGATTATGAGTTCAAAAATATATTGTGGGGATAGAAATAGGCCATGCATATGACACTAAGCTATAGTATGTGGGATTAATGAACTATTTTGGGTAGTTCTTGATGAAATTGGATGAGGAAAGAAGGAATTTCCATTGTAGAACCTTGTAGTCTATTTCACATGATTGAGTGTTTGATGAAATTCCTAAGAGAGTTATACCATGGGAAATCCTTCTAAATTATTAATTGATTTCGCTTTCTCCTTATAGATTGTTATTGCTAGAGGTGTTGGTGGATTGTAGAAACTTAAGAAAAGCTTAAACAAGGTACGTATGGCTAAAAACCCCTCTTCTTAGAAATTGAGCTCCCATGGTGTCCCCGCAGATGTTGTAAGTCCGGAATTTGATTTATGTAGTATTTGTTATTTCAAAGGATTTGGTATTGCAAGAATATATGTGAAAGGTGTGTCTCAATGTGTTCAATGTGCTATTCTTGGTAAATTAAGGATATGTGAAAAATGTGAACTATATGCTAAATTGCCTAGATTTCAAGTCAAGTTTAAATTGTGATTATTATGACGAATCATGAGAATTCCTCTCTATGCTTACAACTTGAATTGCTCTTGTATGTGCCCAGTATCTTAAATTGCAAGTTTGATGTTGAAAGTGAAAGTGATGTGGAATGTGAGTTATGAAATGTGGCCTAATACCAAGTATGATGAGATAATTGTGGCCCTAAGTGCCTATGAATTGATATATGTTAAATAAATATTGAAGTGAGATGATTAATGAGAAAGTAACAATGCCTTGGTAAGGCGGACTAGCCTATCGGGCCGTGATCGGATGCCATGCCGCACACATGGAGGTATTGTTGCTGATATTGAATTCCGGAAAGTGAGAATGAGATTGTGAATGAGGTACATGTCTTAAATGAGACAACCTAGCCGATCGGGTCGTGATCGGACTCCGCTCAAGAAAGCGGTCGTATTGTGAATGATGATGAACAGTATTAAATGCCCCAAACTAAAGCTATGGAAATTATGTGAAAGCTATGTGATACCTTTTATTTGATGATTTGGTGATTGTTTAAAGCTTTTGTTGAATCCTTATGATTTCTTTGTTCTTGTATGGTTGTTCTTTCTAATGAGATGGTATTTAGTTATACATACCAGTGTTATTCGATGGCACTAACGTCCCTTTTGCCAGGGGATCTACGTCTTTAAATGGATGTAGGTGGTTCCATAGCAGGCAGTGGTGGTCGCAGCTAGTGACACATCTTCCTTTCAGCTGACATGGTGAGCCCCACTTGGTCCTGTATCAATTGTTTATCATGTACTTTGTATTTTGAGGTATAGCCGGAGCCTTGTTGTCGGCATTTCCATATTACTCTTCAGTTGTATTTAAAGGCTCTGTAGACAGGTTGTGGGTGGTGTTTGATAATGGGGAATTGAGTTAGAAATCTTGATATTTGGCCAAGATTTATAAAACTTGTAATATTTTGATAATTATGAATTAAGCAGCTAATGGAAATAAAATTAAAGTTGTTAATGAAATACTTACAAAGTATGATTAATGGAGTCCATATCCTATTTATTCATGAATTAGTTTGGGTAGAATGAAACCTCATAGGCTTGCGCAGTTGGGTTTACTCGGTTGAGCGCCGGTCGCGCTCCTCGTTTTTTGGGGCATGACAAAAAGTTTTATTGTTGATACTAATGATGATGTGTGAAAATGAAAAAGGAGAGCATGAAATATGAAATACGGCCAATTGCCAAGCATGATATTATAATTGTGACCACTAGTGCCGATGCATTGAAAAGATGTGAAATAAGCATGAAGTGAGATGATTGATAGAAAAAGGTTAATATCTCGGGTAAGACAACCTATTCGATCGGGCCGTGACTGGACGCCATGACGCACACATGATGACGGTTGTGCTGGAAATTGTAATTAAAATTGTGATTGTGGTTGACGTCTCAAATAAGGCGGCCTAGCTATTCGGGCTGAGATCGGATTTTGTGTAAAGGTATGATGGTATTGTGAATGATGGTGTATCGGTAATAAAGATCTCCAACCTAAAAATATGAAAATTTACTTGAAAACTTATGTGGTTCTTAACTTGATGTTTTGGTATTGTTTGAGGCTTCCATTGATTCTATGATTGTTCCTCCTATTATTATTTATTCTATTGAGAGGGTGTTTAGTTATACATAGTAGTGCTATTTGACGGTATTAATGTCCCTTTTGCCGGGGTCGCTGCATCTTTAATGGATGCTGGTAGTTTCACAGCAGGTAGCATTAATCAGTGATAGCAGTACATCCTCCACCCAGCAGACGTGGTGAGCCCCACTTCATTCCGAGGTCATGTATTTTTGTTCATTATATATTCACGTTTTGAGGTATAGCCTGAGCCTTGTTGCTGGAACTATCATTGTACTCTTCTTTATCTATTAAAGGCTCCGTAGACATAATGTGGGTTATATATATGGGTGCTGGGAAAGACAAACGAGTTATGTTGTGTTTGAATCATTTATTCCACTTCAAATTATGAAAAATGCGTGTATTTGGAGACTTTAAAATGGAGTAACTAATAGAAATAATTTGGTATTGTACACATAATCTCTCAATTGTATAATTAATGACAATATGTCTTCTCTTTTTTCATGGGTGAGTTTGGATAGAAAGAATCTAATAGGCTTGCTCGGCCGGATTCACTCGGTTGAGTGCCGGTCGCGCTCCCCGAATTTGGGGCGTGACAATACTCTAATGCGAATAATTTAACAATTTATAATAATTCTCAACTTCGCTCGAAAAGTCAACAAAGTTAACCCTCGGGTTTACGTGCGCGGATTTCCAAATTCTTGAAGATAAACTTTATCCATAATGCTACAAACTCAAATATATAATCTATTCCTAATTCCATGTCCAATTTTGTGGTAAAAATCCAAAAATACCGAATTATAGATTTTTCTCTTAAAATCCCACAATTTCCATAAATATTCATGTTTTAATCCACGTATAAACCATGTATTTAACTCACAAGGTGTAGAAATCCCTTGCCTAAATTTTGATGATGAAAATGGCACTCCAAAATCGCCCCAAAGTCGGCTGCCATGGAAGGAATGAGGTGAAAATTAGCCAAACCCCTGAAATATAGCTTTTACAGGTATTGACCTTCGCGATTGCGAACAATGCTTTGCGATCGCGAAGCACAACTTTTCTCAGCTCAAAATTTCCCTCCGCGGTTGTGGAAACCAATCACGATCGCAAAGAGAAAGCTACCCAACTCCTCCAGACAGCCTCTAGTATAATAGTCATAACGTTTTTTACAAAACTCCAAATGAGATATGGTTTGACTTCTTGAAAACTAGGCACCAAGAGTTACAACTTTATTTTTAGATTATCTCCAAATCCCTTATAGATTGCAAGATATAAACTTCCAAAGTCAGCCCAATGCAGCAGAAATTTCTTCTTTGCGAACGCGAATCTGCCTCCGCGAACGCGACTGTTTCCATGAGAATGCGAAGAGGGCGGACATGACCTTAGAAAACAAAAGCTCAACATAGCGAAATGACCCGTAGACCCTCCGAAACATACCCGAGGCCCTTGGGACCCCATCTAATCACACTAAAAAGTCCCAATACATGACATAAACCTGCTCGATGCCTCAAATCAGACCAAACAACATCAAAACTACGAATCGACGATCAAAACCTTTCTTTAAACTTTTAAACTTCGACGAATGCGTCCAATTCATACTTAAGCATTCCGGAATGACGCCAACCTTTACGTACAAGTCATAAATCACGATAAAATCTATTCCAAGGCTCGAATTCTCAAGGGACATCGATAACACCAAAGTCCACTTCAAATTAAACTTAAGAAATTCTTAAACTTTCAAAATGCTAACTTTCCAAATTAAGCATTGAACTGCCATAAGATCACCCGATACTTAACCTGAATATACGCCCAAGTCTGAATCATCATATGAACCTATTGTAACCTTCAAATCCTAATTCCGAGGTCGTTTACTCAAAAGTCAAACTTCAGGTAATTCTTCCAACTTAAAGTTTCCAAAATTAGAAATTTTCATCCGAATGAACTCTGAACTTCTCGAAATTCGATTCTGACTACGCGTACAAGTCGTAAAACATGAAGTGAAGCTACTCAAGGCCTCAAACCACTGAACGATGCGTTAGAGCTCAAAACTGTGAGCATGTGATTTTTGCCCTATACGAAATACTCTTATAAAATCCCAAGAAAATAGGTTTTCTATTAATTTGCCATTTTAGGAAAATTTTGTGGAATTTTCTTAATTTTATTTGCATTTTTTTGTGCATGTTTAATTTTTATTTAAACAATGAAAAATACCAAAATATCATGCATTACATTTAGGAACTACAACAACAACAACAACAACCCAGTATAATCCCACTTAGTGGGGTCTGGGGAGGGGTAGTGTGTACGCAGACCTTACCCCTACCCTAGGGTAGAGAGACTGTTTCCAAATAGATCCCCGACATCCTTCCCTCCAAGAACTTGCCACCTTGCTCTTGGAGAGACTCGAACTCACAACCTCTCGGTTGGAAGTGGGGGTTGCTTACCACCCTAGGAACTATTTTTACATTTTTACAATTAATCAGTAATTATCTGTTTTATAGAAATTTGAAAATCACAAAAAATAGCTCATTTTCTACATTTTGTCTTTTAATTTTTAGTTTATTCATTTTTTCTCTTTTAATTTAGAATTAAGTGATGTTTATAATTTTTAAAATTAGGTAATTAGTTTAATTCCACACTTTTAGATATTTTAGAATTTTTAATTGTAGGATTTTTAATTAAAAGAAAAATGAAAATTAGAAGTAAAATAAGGAATTGAAAAGGGGATTTTATTTTCGAAATTGGGTTAAATCTCACACCTGATCTGATCCAAACCGGCCCAAATTGCCCCAAACCCGTCCAATTAACCCAGGCCCAAAGAGCCTCACCTGGTCCAGCTCCCCCGGTCCCCAAAACGACCCTGTTTCATGGTAGTGTGATCACAGCCGTTGGATTTTATTAATCCAACGGCCCGGAACTATTTACTCCTAAGTATTTAACTGTCCGAAGACACCCCTACCCCCCAAAAGACCCCTCATTTCATCTCTCTCATCTTCTCTCACCCCTCACCGGCTCCACCGTAGACCGCCCACCGGAAATTGCCCACGGCGGCGCTATCACTCCATACCTCCCCAAATTTACACCACAGAACCCCTACAGTCTCCTCATTCCCAATCCCCAACTAGTTTCCTTCGAATCATGGCCGAGTTCTTTGAATATTAGATCGAAAAATCCGGCAGAACCCTAATCGTTCCAAATCACTCCAAACTCACACCCTATAATCCTTACCCCTCTTTAAACCCTAAGCTACCCTTAGCCCCTTTCAAATCAGCCCCGATTTTGTCGAATTTTAGATCTTAAATTTTAAAACCCTAAAGACCTCTGCCTTAGTCGATTCCGGGATTTTAATGGCTCTATTCTATATGAGTCGACCACTTTTGATGAAAGCAGTTGACTCATATGGATTGGACTTATTGTTCGAGTTGCCCTAATCAAGTCCCGACTCCAACCAAGTCCTCCGATTCTAGTTGGTTCTATTATAGGTAATTTTCTAGGCTTTTCTTTCTATCTTCTTTTCCTTTTTCTTTTCTCCTGGCCATCTCTTTCTCCTTTCCTTAGCTTAATTTTTCTTTGAGTTTTGTTCTGTCTATAATTGCATGTCTCGATTTCTTGTTTTGTATCTGGTCATTAAGAACTAATCATGTTAGTTTAGGTTTCGTTTTTAGTTTTGTTTGTTATTTACCATATTTTCCCATGATTTCATCTTCTCTTGTTCACAGTCATTTTATTCTACTAGAATTGATGAATGTTTAGGTTTTCATTGTTTCAGTCGTTTAAGTTCTACAAATTGATAGAGTCTGAATTCTAGTTGCTTCCTTGTAGTTGCATTTCTAATTTTGGATTACTGTTTAAATGCATTGTTGTTAGCTTCAGTTCTAGTTCATTTTTAATCAATCAAGCATTTCCTCCTATTAAGTTTAGACTGCACCCATTCAACCATGCTTAGACATTTTGTTCCAAATTTTCGACCCTTTTCAGTTTGTCCTTGTTTGTTCTAATTTGCTCACAGATAGAAACTTTAGGGGGCTTAATTGAACCTAAAAGTTTAGGTTAAAACTGAAATAGCTGGTAATTCAAAGGGTAAAATTGGGGTATCACATGGGTAGAATTAGGAAAGTTCTAGAACAGAGCACAACTGTCCTTATCCTTAGAAAATACTGGTTTTGGATAAGGAAAAAGGACGGGCAGCTGTGCAGAAATGCTGTACTATTCTGCAGTAAAAAGAATTAGGTTAGAATATTCTTTTCTAGATGTCATTCTTTGGGCACTCTATATAAAGAGAACCTTCCCTCACTCTTACACATACAATTGAGCATAATTTTACTGCATAAAAGTTCCATTTTCTTTCTGAAAAGGGAGATTCCAGAAAAACTTGCGAAAAAACTCGAAAACTTCTCATTTTCTAATTCTTCACAAGTTGAAAATATGGCTTGAAGTGGAAGGTTTTCTTGTTTCCTTTGGTTGTTTTGTCTGGTTTCAAAGTATTCCCATTTGGCTCAAGATTTTCTGATTCATCTTTCTGGGCTGTTTCTGTCATCACTGCTGAAGTTCAATCTACTGTTTTCTGATCTTTAGTTGGTCTTTTAGTTGTTTTTTCTGCACTCAGGTATGTGATACTCCCATGTAATTCTTCTCAGAATATAAAATGAGGGTTTTAATCACTGAATGTATGACCACGCCAAAGTTATATGTGTTCTTCTATGTGTTCTTGCTGAGATGACTATCATACTTGCTTGCAACCTGTTTCTATAATTCACTAATGATTTTGTTGTTCATCTTAGATAAAAATGCATAAATCTGGACTGATATGGTGTCCATGGAAGAGTAATTTACATTGTAAAGTTTGGTAATCCATCTTTTAAGCACTAATTCTATACTAATGATTGATTATGATTTTTTTACTCATTTGGTGTTGCTCATTGCCAATCTGATGCACAAGGGGAAAGTCCAGTGGCTTCTCTCCTTGTAAATCACAAGGATTAATTGGAGAAGTGGATAATACACATTCAGGAGTCTGTTGAATAAGAGTTAATGTTTAAGTAGAAGTTGAGAAGCACTAATATACATGTTTAGGTTCATTGGGTTATAGCTGATCTAAACTCACTAGTTTTAGTTAATCAGCAATAGGAGATTCTTTTTTTGAAGTTTATATGTCGGGAGAGTTGGGTTGGAATTTCAGCATCTTCTTTGTATATTAAATTAGTTATATTAGAAGATAACATCATTGTAATATTTAAACCTGTTATAGTTAGATATGGGCATGGTTGAATTTGTAATATTGAATTGGTTACCCTTTGAGAATTTTGGGCCTAGCGGACACTTAGGCCCATATCTTTGGGATTTAATTGCATCTAGCTTTCGAGTTCCGATGATGGAACTCATCGAGCAGGCAGGTTTGGGTTCAAGCTTTCTTGGGCCTAGGCCATTGGGCCCGAGTACTACACCCAACGATTTGGTTTGATTATAAGGCTTTTTCTGTATATATATATATATATAGTATGAATGTATGAATTTTAGGCCTTGGAAATCCAGTTAATGAAACTAAATCTTTGTGTTTGGATTTTTATTTTCTTTTAAGCACTTTTGTTCCTGACTTCCCTACAACAAAGTGAAATCATTTCTGCAATTCTTTTTTTTTTGGAAGTGAGTAGGCTGTAGAATACAAAGGTAGATAAGCCCAATTAGAGAACATAGCAACTGGGCCTGCCTAAATTTAAGCCCAATGTGGGCTGCTTGGTTCAAATTCAGCAATGATATCCTTAAGCCCCCCTTTCAATTTCTAGGCCAAATCGTGAGCCCAATTACAGCTCTCAAAGCTGATTTATTTAATAAGCCACTGCTGGCCCATTCCCTTTGTCCGAAAAAAATGATTAAAACTTGTTCACAATCAGTTAGCTTTATTAAGCTTAAGTTAGTTTTAACATAAGAACATCCTTAGAATGCCTTAATTAAATACATTTCTTTTAAAATCATTTGAGGTGTGCCATGCCAAATAAAACCCCTAAGCCCATGGCCCTCATAAAACTAGTTAGCTCTTATAGAAAATTTGAGGTGTGCCATACCAAATAAAACCCCTAAGCCCATGGCCCTCATAAAATAATTTTTTTTGTTGTTTTGTCATAAATAAGTTAGGTGATGTCATTCTTGTCTAAATAGCTAAAATGTCCCCAAAAGGGCACTAGAAGACTATTTTTGCAAGAACATCCACCTATGGTTCCTTTTTAAATTTTGGCCAATTAGCAAACACAACCCTAAAATCTTCTTTCCTGAGGTGTTGACGGGCCGTATTTGCAAAGGCGGTTTTTGTTTTGAAATTAAAATTTTTGAAAAAAAAACTGATAACTTTCTCTCAAGTCAAAATAAATCATGATCTTTTAACCAATCGCTCTAATAAATGTGCAGGATGAGCACAATTAAAATGAACCCTTCACAGTCCTCGAAGAAATCCCATTAGGACTCCATATGTAGTAGAACGACTTAGGAAAAGTCAGCAGAGATATTGTGGTAAAGGTTTTGGGCGGTCTTATTGGCCTTCTGAAAATCAAACCGAGGTCGGATGTGATTGAGGCATTGATACCTTTTTGGGACCCGACGCATAATGCGTTCCGTTTTTTCTGATTTTGAGCTAACCCCACGCTTGAGAAAATAGCGGGCTATGCCGGTCTTAGTGGGAATCTCAGAAGTCGGTACCCAGTGGAACCAAGAATAGTGACTCCTCACAAGTTTTTGGACATTCTGAGCATCAATCGGGAGGTTCAAGATGGAAATCTATCTGAGGGATTTTGCACATTCTACTTCTTGTACCAGCGTTATGGCGATCCCCGCAGTTTTGAGGCTCCAGATACTGGCCGAACTCATTCAGGAAATAAAGTTAAATGGGAAGCTCGTCGGGGACTAGCTTTTATAGTGGCATTCCTGGGTGTTTTAATCTGCCCAAGAAAAGGGGGAAATATAGAACTGGGTCTTGTGGGAATTGCCAACGTCGTGATTTAAAAAGCTAATGGAACCTTGTTCCAATGATCTTAGCGAAGATTTATTGAGATCTAACTGTCTGCCGAGAAGGGGAAAAATTCTTCGAGGGTTGTAACATGTTTCTACAACTCTGGATACAAGAACATCTCTACCACCACCTGGGGTACATGAACTATGGCATGACTGGTCTGAGCTGCATTGGAGAACATGAAAATCGGGTGGTGGGTTGTGAATTCCCAGAAGGTACAGAGGCCTGGTTTGCACATTTAAGTTTCTTAACTTCAAACAAAATTGAGTGGGCATTCGGTTGGCTCTCAGTCACTGAAGTCATTTACATGTCAGCCGAGGTGTGCTATCTTCTCTTAATGGGTCTCCAGAGCATTCAGCCATATTCTCCACACAGGCTGGTGCACCAACTAGGCAGGTACCAAACTATCCCACATGATGAAGATCTGAGCCGACAAGTCATCGAATTGGGTCCAAAAGCTGTATTCCCAGAAGGAAAAGTTTGTTAGATTTGGAATGAGTGTAGATTTCTAGAGCCAAAGACTCAGGTACGGGGTCTATCTAAAGGCGAATTAGAGCCTAATTACATGACTTGGTTTGTAAAAAGATTTCAAGTCCATCAGGAGCCTGAACGGCCTGCTAAAAGACCCCATGTCCAGCAATTCACTGATGATTTACGGGAGCAATGAGATTGGTTAGCAAAAGAGGCAAGCTACAGGGCCAATATAAGAAAATTGGAGGAACAAATCAGGGATCTCAAATTTGACAATACTGTACAAGCTGCTGCCGATGAAGGGGAAAAGAAGAAGCTGGCTTAAGAAAACAAAGCCCTTCGAGCCTAGATCCAAGAAATGAAAATAGCTGCTGAAAATCGGGAAAGGAGCCAAACATATGAAAGGCTCATAAATGGTCTTAGAAGGAAAATATCTGAGTATCAGGATGACTTGGAAAAATTCGAGGGTAATTTGGCAAGAGCCCGAGCACAGTTGACAAAGAACGCAGAGGAGCGGGCGGAGTTTGTACGGCAGTTAAAAATGAAATATGAGGGAACGGTCACAAATTTGAAGAAAAGGATAACTACCCTTGAAAATGAGATGGCTAAACAAGCTAAGAACTTTAAAATAGAAAGGGAACATTTCTATGCATTAATATCCCAATTGGAGGAAGATATGCAACAATTGCAGGGTCAAAACCATCATCACGCCCAAGTACTAGAAGCTAGGTCTCAGCAGATCCGGCGTTTGCTCAAAGAAAAGGGTATCATCAGGGAAAGGATTAGATCAATTGCTGACTACATCGTCATGAAGTACCATGAATGTGAAGACATGACTAGAACCACTTTCTTTGCTGCTGTAATGACCTTCGTTCGCCAAATAATGAGTGACCTGGAGAGTCTCCAAGGGGATCTTGCACATAGGCCCATGGCAAGACCGGGTGATGTCCCACGGGCCCCGGGGGTAGAAGCACTTATGTATTCTTAATTTTTGTATCGAGTCTGTATTTTCAGTTTTCAGTTTTAGAGTCTGTTTTGAGTCTGTCATTTTCGTCTTTTTGTCAATTCCTATAAAATATGATGAAGTCATTTGTAATATAAAAGTTTAGGAGTTTTTATTAATGAAATTTGAAGAAAAAACAAAAATTGTGTTTATTTATTTTAATGCATCTACTTTTTGAACTATGTGATGATTTGATTCACGCGGCATCGTGATACGTAGGCAATCCTCAACGGATCCGGTCATGATTTTTGTAAATAACTCAAATAAAAGAGGAATGTGTAAAAGAGAAAACCAAAAAGAAAAACAAAAAAAAAAGAGAGAAAACAAGGAAAAGAGAATGAGAACAAGAGAGGAAATGATAGTGTAAAAGAGAGCAAGAGAGAAGATCGGGGAGATAAACAAAGCTGGGATGAGACATGCAATCGTTGCAAAACATGTAGAAATACATTTAACTATATAGGTGCATTACACCCCCAATGTGCGATTTCTCATGTGTTAATTATTTCAAACTAAACGGTTTGTTATCTACTGTTGAGTTTAGGTTCTGTTTTTAAGGTGGCTGGTTCGTGGTAACCTGACTTTACACCCATACTTTACAAGATCCAAGGGCAGTGTAGAAATGTCATCAGAAGGTCATCCACCAAGAATTCCCATCTCACAGGATAGCCCACTATCTATTATCCTAACCTCACAGTCAGCGGCAGCTGAAGAGAATAGGACACTGCGCCTCTGCGTGCTAGAAATGTGGGACGCCTAGTCCAATGGGAGAGAACCACCAAGTGCCATACCCTACTTCCCCGAGCTACTTCCCAGAGCAAGTGGAAATTCCAATGTCCTAATAAATTACCCGAATACCCCACTTGGATACCCCACCATCTCAGCTCACTTCACCAGAACACCTTCTGAGGATTGCCCCCAGGTGGTTTCGGGAGTGACCTCTAACATATTTACAGCACCACCAACCTCGGTTGCGGTACATCCGACTATGCCCAGGCCAAGCTTTGATCTATCATCTTCACTTTCCAAGTACCATCTTTTCCACCAGAACCTACTCATTTCACCAACAATTCTTACCCTCAACAACCCCAGTACGCGTTTACTGCTAGACAGGAGAAGGATACAAAGAACCCCGAGCAGGAGGAAATCATACGAAAAATGAGGAGCATGGAACAGAGCCTTAAGAATATACAAGGATTAAGCGGACAAAAGAGCGTATCCTACGCTGATCTATGTATGTTCCCACATGTGCATTTTCCCCTAGGTTTCAAGACCCCAAAGTTCGAAAAGTATGACTGGCACGGGGATCCCATATCCCACCCCAATAGATATTGCAATCAATTAAGAGGGGCAGGCGAAAAAGAAGAGTTCCTAATGGCTTATTTCGGAGAGAGTCTAGCTGGCATTGCATCTGAGTGGTACATGGATCAGGACATATCTCGTTGACACATTTGGGATGATCTGGCTCGAGATTTTGTCAGGCAGTTTTAGTATAACATAGACATAGCTCCCGACAGGAATTCTCTGTTAAATCTCAAGAAGAAGTCATCGGAAAGTTTCCGAGAATATGCTGTTAAATGGCGCGAACAAGCGGCCAGGGTCAAGCCCTTGATGGATGAAACGGAAATGGTTAGTGTTTTCCTACAAGCCCAAGAGGCTGACTACTTTCAGAATATGATGTCCGCAATGGGAAAACCATTTGTTAAGGCCATCAAGATTGGTGAGATGGTCGAGAAATAGGGCGCATATTGAGCCAATCTGCCATAAGAGCTACATCCCAAGCAATTCAAAGTGGGTCCGGAGGTGTAGCAAATGGAAAGAAGAAAGAAGAGCTGGCGATGGAAGCTTCAAGTCTGAGAAACCCCCGTCCACCCAGAGATTACTTACCTCCAAGCATCCCACAACAATTATTATCCTCATCAGGATGTAGCCTATGCTATGGCTCCTCAGCCGTACATAGTAATAAACGCCCAGCCATACGCTCGGCCACAACAATAGTTCAACCAAAACCGAGCTCCATTTCCTAGAAATCACCCTCCTAACCAAGCTCAGTATAATCCCCGACCTCCACAAAATAATTTCCCCTACAATTCTCGTGCTCAGGATCCACCCAGGAGAACAAACTTCATGCCTATTGGTGAGTCATACTTTAGCCTTTTTCCCTAAACTGGTCCAAATGGGTTTGTTTCAACCCGTACACCAAACCAGACAAAACCCAGAGTCACCCTCCTATCGACCCGGTACCTGATGTGCCTATCATTCTGGGGTGGAAGGACATGACACTGAAGACTGTTGGACTCTAAAAAGGGCTGTTGAAAATCTCATCGAGCAAAAACGGGTAGTACTAAAGGATGAATAAATTCCTAATGTGACCAACAACCCATTACTGGCTCACAACAACGGGCCGATTATTGGAATGATTTGCGAAGATAAGGAGTTTGATCCCACTTTGAAAGCCATCACTGCAATCGCTGATGTCGAGAAGAAGCCAAAGGCTGCTGCAAAGCAAGACAAGGGGGAAAAAGAGTAAACCCACCCCTTAAAATATAGAAAAGACAGTAGAAATCAAAACTAGGGCAGTACCCCCAAAATATGTCATTTTTTATGTTCCCCGGGGTCACAGGAAAGAACAAATGACATTGAGCCCTCCAAAAAGGCTCGAGCTGAATAAGGGACCTAAGATGTACGTGCCTAAAGGGAGATATGTGGTACGGGGGCCAGTAATTTCACCAAGGCTGAATGACCTGTGGTTATTGGCCGTGCACCGCAGAAGCCCATGACAGACCCTACTGCTGTCCCATGGAATTACAACAAGGTAGTAACCTACAAGGGAAAAGAGGTCCTGGGAGAAGCAAATGAAACTAACCCAGCTGAGAAATACCTCAATCTAGAGGAAGCGAACAATGCCAAGCATAAGCGCTTCCCGCTCAAAAAGCTAGTTAGTGCCGAAGAGGCCGAAGAATTCTTCGGTAAAATGAAAACTGTGGACTATAAGGTAGTAGACCAACTCCTGAAGTCTCCTTCACAGGTCTGACTCTTGTCTCTACTGGTAAGCTCAAGCGAGCATCAGAAAGTGTTGATAAAAACCCTCAATGAAGCTTATGTTCCGATTGAATCCACTGTTGAACAACTGGAAAGGATGACGGAAAGATTCTTTGCAATCAACCAGATCTCATTTAGCAAGAATAATTTGCCCCCGGAAGGGGCCTCCCACAAAAATCCCTCCATTTGATAGTTAAATGTGAGGGGTATTATATAAAAAGAGTCATGGTGGATGATGGATCGGGGGTTGATATCCGCCCTCTCTTAACTTTGCAAAGAATGGAGATTGGGACTGAGAGAATCAGGCCTAACAATGTCTGTGTGCGTGCCTTTGATGACATCAAAAGAGACACCATATGCGAGATTGATTTGATTTTGACTATTGGTCTTGTGGATTTCGAGGTGACATTTCAGGTCCTAGACATGGATACTTCTTATAATTTTCTCTTGGGAAGGCCTTGGATTCATGCAGCGGGGGCCGTACCTTCCACTCTCCACCAGATGGTAAAATTTGAATATGAAGATCAAGAGATCGTAGTTCATGGAGAAGACGAGCAGTCAATTTAGCGGGACCGTCAGTCCCATGTCTTGAAGCTAGGGAAGGTAGTGAGCATATAGTTGTGAGCACGTAATTTTTGCCCTATATATATTACTCCAACAAATTCAAAACAAAATAATTTCTTTCAGTGTTTGCAATTTTATTGGATTTCGTGGCATTTTCTGTTAATTATTTGCATTTGTCTATGCACTTTTATGTTATTTAATTCATGAAAAATACAAAAATATATGTTGTATCTGCATTGAAGATTTAATTTTACATCTTTAGATTAATTAACAAATTAGTTTGTTTTATAAAAAATGAAAATCACAAAAATAATTCATTTTGCATTTTACTTTTTAATTTTGAATTGTATAATTTTTCTTTAAATTTAGGATTTAATTAGTTATTGTAAATACAATGATGAGTGATTAATCTAATTGGGTAAGATAATTTAGTTTAAAAATTATTATTAATTAATTTAGGATTTATTTTAATTTTGGGAAAAGAAAAGAATTGTGAAATTGAAAAGGGAAAATAAAGAAATAAGAAGGTTTAAATCTGGGCCAAAATCAATCCAAATTCCCTAGGCCCAAACAAAGAACCCATCCAAACCATGCCATACCCAGCCCACAGCCCTTCTGTCCCTAAGACTCAAGAAACGACGTAGTACAGGCGTGAAACTACGTCGTTTCGAGTTCATTAAACCTCAACAAATCATGGCCGCTCGTCTCGTTGCATCCAACGGCCCAGAGCTCTTCATCATTTTTGTTTAAAAGTATCCTAAAACCTGTAGAGACACTTCAGTTCGAATAGACCCCCTCTCCGTTTACCTTTCTCATCTCTCTCACAGAAACCCTACCCGCCGACCCTAAATTCCACCACCTTAACCTGGCGGCGCCACCACCTTTCCCCACCAAATCAACACCCTAATGCCTCCTCGACCCCCTCTTCCCAAATCTGTGACCAACTCCCCTTGAATCTATCCGGAACTCGTCGAATATTGAATCTGAGGTTGAGCCCTATAAGCCCAAAACTTGACCAGCGCATGCAAGGTTATATCCCAGATTCCCCATAAGATTGAGGGTCGATTTTATCCCGAAATAACGTCATTTGCTTGTTCTTAATCAAGCACAAGCGATTAGCGTTATTTGGAAATTTGATCGGAGGTTCAGTCAAGTTCGAGGTTTGAATCAGTGAGTCTCCTTAGCCTTTCTGTTCAATTTTTCTTATCGCATCCCCGTTCCTCATCGTTTGTGTTGTATATCCATGATTGTTCCCCCTTCTCTTTCTTCTTACCCGTTTTCCTTTACCCCATAGTATTTCCTGTTAATACTGTTTTAATCACATTTTTGTCTTCTTTGTTTGGTTGCTGATTTACAGCAAAGAGTTCAATGCTAAGTTGGGTAATTAAAATAATTCAAGCTTAAAATCAAGAATAATTGTGTTTTCCCTGAATTTCTGATTTATCATTTCCTTTAGTTCATTTGGTCATTTCTGAGTGTTTCAAGCCCTAACGAGTAACTATGGTCATCTTTGACCTGGTTAAAGGGTCTGGCTAATTAGACCATGGGTTAATAGGTAGGCTAAGGTAAATAACAGGGGTATGGGGGTTAGTTTGGGTAGTTTTAGTAAGGGAATCTATTCGTAACTGTCTGGGAAGCTTCTAGGAAGCTGAGGAGGGAACTAGTTTGCAAAAACTGAATTTAAATTAGGGGTGTTTAAGCTAAAATGGAAACTAAAAAAGGACTGAATGGCAAAAACGTATCTCCTTGGGTCTGCCCTATTTGCTTGCCTATAAAGGCATCTCTTCCTTGTCATTCAAGGCAGAATTAGAGGGTCCTAGAAAACTAAAATGGCTGTTTCTCTTCGAAACTTCTGAAATAATCTGAAATTCCCTTAAGCTCTTTGGAAAAATTGTTGAAAATTCTACTTGGTTCTGTCCCTCTGATCCTCATATTCTAGCTCAAAACCACTGAAATTTCACAGTTTTATATTCTGGTTTGAAAATGGACTGAATGTTTTGGTTTGAGTTTCTGCTGGTTGATTTACTATTCCATTGCTGGGTTGGGTCCGATTTCTGCTGATTGCTTTTCACTGCTAGTTTACTGCTGTTGTTTGTCTATTCTTGATCACAAACTGAGTTTCTGGTTCTGTCTTGTTATATTCAGGTACATGTCTTTGAATCCTTGTTGATATGAGACTCGAATTGAGAGATGAAATGGAAACAATATTTTCAAAGCATAGCAGCAAACTATTCACTTGTAGTTCGGTCTTATTTTCTTCCCTTTTCCTTGATTCCCTTAGTTTTTACTTGTTTTGAGTAAATCATATTCTGCTAGCTATGTGTTGCACTCTTCTAGGGGTTGAGTTGGGTTTGTACTTAGCAGGGGATTCAATTTTCTCGCAAAGTTGTATAGATGAATGCTGATTTGGATAATCTGAGATCCCATTATCCTCATTGATCATGAATTGTCATGAGAATTGAGTTGACAACCTGACAAATCAAATTAAATAGATAGGTTTGCATGCAATCTTGTCAAATAGTGTGATTACATTAGAGTTGTCTTCCTATTATATGATTCATATGATGTGTCGTGGCATGATTGTTATGTTTAAATAACCTTAGGATTCACAAGCTAACTAATTGAACAGGTTTCAAGTTATGGTCAGTTTTTCTTTACAAGTTATTTCTGGGCATGCTTTAGTAGTATTCGAAGTTTTTGGGTGTATCAGCTATTGGGTGGCAATGCAATTTGTCAGTGTGTGTCGATTTTTAAAAGCTGCCTCGCGTCAGTGTGGACTCGATACTGAATCTAGAATCGTCAGCTTAATCCCCTACGGGTGTTGAGTCCATTGAACCTAGGATACAAGAGTCGTTGGCAAGAAAAGGTGGCCTGTTATGGTTATTTAGGCTTGTCCCTTAAGCCTGGGATGTTTGATTGAACTAAATGCTTTGTGTAACTTCATATTTTCATATGGTTTTGGTTAATTGTTGGTTAATTGATTTTGCATAAGTGTTAAAGCCTGAGAATTAGGCCTAAAAACTGGCCCAGTTATATAGTTAAAAGATCAGATCTGGTTTGTGGGTTATGTGTTCTGGGCTGTCCTTGTCGTTGCCCGATTAGGGCCCAAAATCTGCAAAGCATTTAAAAATAAAAAATGGTAGGCTGGGCCAACTCATTCTGATAGCTGGCCCAGTTCCTCATTGTCAAATTAGTTTAAGCAAGTTTTGCGAATTTGACTCGATGATTTCTTACGCCCTCTAGCCAATTAGCCAAGCCTTTTAATAATCAAGGCAAGCCGTATTATGTAACATGGATGGTTCACGAATCTCCGAAGTTTAGTGCGATTTCCTTTTTTAAAAATAATTAAGGTGAGCCGCGCCAAATAAAATTTTCAAATATGCGGCCATCATTTAACTATTTCTTTTGAATCCCTAGAAATCGAGGTTTGCTATTTAGCGAATTTTCATGGCCCTCGCAAAGTTAACAACGCGTTAGTTGCTTTAGGCGCGTTATTTCTAATAATATTACCTTCTTAAACTCGGGTGCGCATTTCATATGACCCAAATCCAAATCCTAAAATGTTGAATAAAATGTTTTCCGGATTGCGGGTGCATTTCATGTGGCGCGATCCAAAAACATGTTTTAAAGGACGTTCAATCTTCCTTAAATTATTAAAAGTGGTTAAAAAATTAAAATCAGCATATAGGTTCATAATTGATTAAAAACATATAATTAAGCCGATTATAACAGTTGAGCGACCGTGTTAGAACCACGGAACTCGGGAATGCCTAACACCTTCTCCCGGGTTAACAGAATTCCTTAACCGGATTTCTGATTCGCGGACTGTTAAACAAAGTCATATTTTCCTCGATTCGGGATTCAACCGGTGAGTTGGGACACCATAATTCTCCCAAGTGGAGACTCTGAATCTTTTGACAATAAATCCCGTTTCGATTGTCCTTTAATTGGAAAAACTCCCTTATACTATAGCCCTTCACGGGGTGTAGTAAAAAAGGAGGTGTGACAGCTCTGACGACTCTGCTGGGGATCGAACCCAGAATCTCTAATTCAGGGTTCAAGAATTCGAGCTTAGAATAATTGTTATAGTTGGCTTTATCCATTATCTGATTTTGTTACATGATTTGGGACTAATGTGTTAATTGATTGCTTTTACCGCTTTTTATATTCCGTGAGCTGTATATAAACTGTTGCAAAATCCCTCCTCTCTGAGTCTTCTAAATCATGAAGAAGTGTGCACTTCGTGTGACTTCTTTTCTGTTAGAGTCATATTTCAAATTTAGAACGAGGTTCGGACAAGTTGCAAAGCCGATGAAGCTTCTGTATTCCCGGTATGCTGCCCCTCGGCTCGAGCTGTCCGCTCGGGTAAGCCAGGTCTAGAACAAATAAACTCAGGTTTAAACCCAGTATAACAATACCTCATGTTGGATCCCTAGTAGGAACGTTTGTTTGTGTCATGTGCATTTTGACTTTGGAGACTCAACACAGGGGTTGGGTCTGTCTAGGACAGGTGCACCCGAAACAAAAAGACTATCCTGATGCATCCTACTTGCTACTTGTGCATTTATTTGCTTCGAACTTGCATGCTGACCGGCTTATGAATATTGGAAAGAGGGATAGCAGTATAAGGGTTAAAGAGAGTTAATCGCCTGTTCTGAAAAAAAAACCAATGTCCAAATAGTGTCGAAACTCTGCCGAATTTTCGAGAACATAAAAAGGGAAGGAAAAAAAGGTATTTTGTTTTCAAAATGGTTTGTTTTATTTACCAATGAAATGAAAAAAAAAGTTGTTTTCAAAAAATAGTTTTCTTTGCCAATGAAATGAAAAAAAATCTTGCTTTCAAAAAAAAATAGTTTGTTTTGCTTGCCCGAACTACGCCAGTTTGATTCTCACAGGGTGTGAGATACGTAGGCAACCCCCATCGGGTCCCACTTCCTTTTGTGAAAGTAGCCCGAAAATTTTTACTTTAATTTGAAAATAATTAGGGTGATGTCATTCTTGTCAGAAATAGCCGAATGTCCCTAAAAGGGCGCCGGAAGGCTGTTTTTGCAAGAACAACCACTTTTTTGTCAATGTTAAAGGTTTTGGCTGGTTAGCTGACACAACCTTCAAATCTTCGTTTTTGAAGTGCTGAAGGCCGTGTTGGCAAGGCCGGATGTTTTGTGGAAAATTTTGAAAACGGTCTTTTCTCTTAAGTCAAAATGAGTCATAGTTTTCTTTTAATTAAAATCACCTTAATAAATGTGCAGGATGAGCACAGATCAAAATGAACCTTTCTCAGTCCATGAAGAGATCCCTTTGGAGCTACATATGTGGTGACATGATTTTGGGAACGACAGTAGGAAAGTTGTGACAAAAGCATTGGGCGGTCTTATTGGGCTTTTGAAGGTTAAGCCCAGAAAAGATGTGATTCAGGCCTTGATACGATTTTGGGACCCAACACATAATGTGTTCCACTTTGCGGATTTCGAGTTAACTCCTACGCTGGAGGAGATAGCAGGCTAAGCCGGGTTCGAAGGGAATCTCAAGAGTCAGTACCCGGTAGCACCAAGAGTAGTGACCCCTTACAAATTTTTGGACTTGTTAAGCATCAGTCGGGACATCCGAGATGGAAATTTGGCCAAAGGATTTTGTACTTTCTACTTTCTGTACCGACGATACGGGAATCCCCGTGGCTTTGAAACAACAAATACTGGTCTTACTCATGCTGGGAATCAAGACAAGTGGGAAGCTCGGAGAGGGTTAGCTTTCATAGTGGCGTTCCTGGGTATTTTGGTTTGCCCGAGAAAAGACGGGAACATAGAGATGGGGTTAGTAGGGATAGATGACTTTATGATAAAAAAGGCAAATGGGACTATAGTGCTGCTGATCTTGGCAGAAATTTACCGAGCTCTTACTCGTTGTCGAGAAGGAGCAAAGTTCTTTGAAGGATGCAATATGCTGTTATAAATATGGATGGAGGAACATCTTTACCACTGTCCCGGCTACTTGAATTGCGGTATGACTGGCCTCGAGTGTATTGAAAAACATAAAAAGCGAGTAGAGGGTTATGAGTTTCCAGATGGTACGGAAGCATGACATGCTCATATGAGATCTTTGACCGCAAATAAGATCGAATGGACATTCGGTTGGCTTTCAGTCGATGAAGTAATCTATATGTCGGCTGCGGTATGTTTTTTGCTATTGATGGGTCTTCAGAGTATCCAGCCTTATGCTCCGCACAGAGTCCTACGTCAGTTAGGCCGATACCACACCATCCCGCACAATGAAGATTAGAGTCAGCAAGTCATTGAGTTAATGCCAAAAACGGTCTTCCCAGAAGAAAAAGTGCGTCGGGTTTGGCATCAGTGCAGATTCTTAGGGCCCAACACTTAATTGCGAGACCTATCTAGAGGCGAGGTGGAGCCCAGTTATATTGCTTGGTATGATAAAAGATCCCGAGTGCAGCATGAGCCTGACAGGCCCGCATAGAGACCCCATGTCCAGCAATTGACCGACAGAGCTCAGGTACAATGGGATTGGCTGACCAAAGAAAACGAGTACAGGGCTACCATAAGCAAGTTGGAAAAACAAGTCAGAGAATTTCTATTCGAGAATAGCTTGCAAGTGGCGGCGGATGAAGGAGAAAAGAAAAGGCTAGCCAAAGAAAATGAGGTCCTTCGAGCTCAAATTCAGAAATTGAAAGTAGTGGCAGAAAATCCAGTTCGAAGTGAAAGAGATGAAAAGCTCATAGCTAACCTGAGGAAGAAAGTGAGTGACTACAGTTTCGATTTGAACAAAGCAGAAAGTGAACTAGCCAAGGCTCAAAAACAATTGGCTAAGAACGCAGACGAACATGTACGCCTGGTTAAGCAATTGAGAGAAAGGTACGACGATGAGGTCGCAGGGTTGAAGAAAAGGGTCATTGCCACGGAAAACAAAATGATCAAACAGGCCAAAGACTTTAAAGTTGAAAGGGAACATTGTTATACAGCATTGGCGCAATTAGAAATAGATTTGCAACAACTTCAGGAGCAAAATCATGCGGCTGAGCAAACTTTGGAAGCCAGGGCCCAGCAGATTGGGCGTTTGTTACAAGAAAAGGGCGCCATAAGAGAGAGAATTAGAAGCATTGCCAACTACATCATTATGAAGTGCCAGATTTGTGAGGATATGACTCGCACTACCTTCTTTGCAGCAGTAATGACATTTGTTAAACAGATAATGAACGACTTGGATCGACTTCAAAGGGAGCTTGCATATAGGCCCGTAGCGAGACCGAATGATGTCCCGCGGGCACTAGAAGCATTGATGTATTCATGATTTTTTCGTTTGAGTCTGCATTTACTTTTGTTAAGCGTCTGTCAATCATGTTGAGTTTTTTTCTACTAGAGTCCGTCCAATTGTTTTTGAGTCTGTATTTTCTTCTGTTGGAATATAATGTCTATTTTTGGAGTCTATATTTCATCTTTGCATCGAAATCTGTTAGTCTTTTGGAATTTGTTAGTTTTGAGTTTGTAATGGAAGCATTTGTCGTTTTATTTTATGAAAACTGAAAATCCCAAAAATGTTTTATTTCGCACTTATCTACAAGAACTACGCTTGGTCTGATTTATGCAGGGTCATGATACGTAGGCAATCTCCATAGGATTCGACCGCAACCAAATAAAAAAAAGAGATAGGAAAAGAGGGAAAGAAAATAAGAGGAAAAACAAGAGAGTAAAGAAAAGGAAAGAGCGGAAAAACAAGAAAGAAAAAGAGAAAATAAGAGAGAGTAAAAACAAAGAGAGAACAGAGGCCAGAATGAAAGGAAAGGAAAGAAAAGAAAAGAAAAGGGGATGTTTGAAATTAAAAGAAAGAAAAGGCCAGGATAACGCATGCAACCGATCAAATACATAATAGAGACGGTTAACTGTTTAGGTGCATTCATGCCCAATGTGCGGTTACCAATCTGTTAAAGCCTAATTGCTAACAAGGTTGTTTGTTTGATGTATTAAGTCCAGGCAGGTGGTTAGTTGACTGGCATTCTGGCAACTCACTCCTACAACACCCGATCGAAAGACAGGATGAATATGGTTGACCAGGAACCGAAAACAAGTATTGTCGACCCATCGAAAGAGGTGGAAGAAATGGACGTTAATGCGATGAGGGAAGAAATGTATAAGCTGAAGCAGCAGATGGCTTAAATGTACCAAGCTTGGGCGAAGGGGCATCCACCACCGGTTTATCCCGCCAATCCTGCTTATATCCCACTATCAGCCCAACCTCCGAAGCCTCCCACTATGAACTCATCTCCAGCCTTTCCCCTCTACCAACAATGTCATGGCGCCACTTCCCATACTTCTCATGCTCCACCACCCAAACAAGTCTCATACCCCCCTCCACCAATTACACCTGTTTTTGTGGCACCTCCACCTGCTACATTACACCGATCTTCTAGTGAACCCCTGTTCCAAACTCACGACAACCAGTACTATCCCCCTGAACCCACCTTCAAAGTTCCAGAACCATATTCTTACACTCCTCATCTTGATATCTCGGTAGAGACTGAGAAACTGCCTAAAAATCCCGAGCATGAAGAGATGATCAGAAAGGTCAAAAGCTTAGAGAAATTGTTCCGAGATATGAGGGGGCTGGGAGGTCAAGTGAGCGTAGCCTATAAGGACTTATGTTTGTTCCTAGATGTTCAGTTGCCAGTAGGGTTCAAAATGCCCAAGTTTGATCTGTACGATGGGCATGGTGACCCAGTAGCACACTTAAGAGGATTCTGTAGCAAGATGAGAGGAGCAGGTGGAAGAGACGAATTGCTGATGGCATATTTCAGCCAAAGTTTGAGTGGGTCAGCTCTAGAATGGTACACCAAACAAGATCATAGCAGGTGGTACACATGGGACGATTTGGCCCAAGCCTTCACCTGTCATTTTCAGTATAATCTTGAAATCATCCCAGACCGTCTGTCATTGACGAAGATTGAGAAGAAGCCCGGTGAGAGTTTCCGAGAATATGGGTTCCGTTGGAGAGAGCAAGCAGCGAGGGTTGACCCCCGATGAAAGAAAGCGAGATGGTTGATTATTTCTTGCAGGCTTTGGAGCCCACTTATTTTGGTCATTTGGTGTCAGCAGTGGGCAAGTCCTTTAATGAAGTTGTGAAAATGGGAGGCATGGTTGAGGAGGGACTCAAGTCCAATAAGATCATGAGTTATTTAGCAATCAAAGAAACCACTCAGGCCATTCAAAATGGTATTGGGGGTGTGCTCGAAAAGAAGAAGAAAGAGGATGTTGCAACGATCGAGTCAGCAGCTTGGGGTGGATCCAGGAACCTTCCATCGTTCTACAACCAGCCTCGACCTTATCCCCAAACATGCCCCCACATTCCATATAGCCTACCACAACACTACTACCCACCGCTAGATCCCCATTTTTCTGTCCATCACACACAAACCTATACCCAACCTCCCGCTCATGCACAATGGCGTGTGCCAGCTCCACAAAACCCATACCAAGCTCCACAAAATAACTATCCACCCCCAAAAGCCTACAAAAACCCTCCTGGAACAGGTTTTCGACCCAATCAAGCCTTTAAGAACGAGAGGATGCAGAAGCAGAAGACTTTTACTCCATTGGGAGAATCATATACCAGCCTATTCCACAGACTGAGACAATTGGGTATGTTGAATCCGATCGAGGCCAAAATACCGAATCCCCTTCCCAGAAATCTTGATCGCTCGGTGAGTTGTGAGTATTGTTCAGGGGCCCCGGGCAATGACACAGAGAAATGTTGGAAACTGAAAACAGTTGTACAAGAGCTCATTGATACTCATCGGATCGAGGTTCAGGCCCCAGAAGCACCAAATATCAACCAGAATCTGCTGCCAGCTCACCATGAGACCCATATGATTGAGTTGATACACAAGAGAGAGGAGGCTAACAAACCCTCACAGACGGTAATGATGATCCACTCCAGTGAAATCAGTTCAAAGGAAACGGTAACCAGTGGGAAATCAGTGGTCCTATTGAAAGGGGTAGACAATAAGCCAGCTGTGGTAGCCGGGAAAGGGTTGTCAAGCGTTGTCACAGTGAAACCATAGAAAGCTAAAGTGGTAGTACCAGGGGTTACAAGTAAACCTGTTGTGGTCGTGAAGGGTGCTCGCACAGAGCCTGTTATTATCAAACCGGTAACTCAATTACCGATAGTTGACAGCAAGGCAATCCCGTGGAATTATGAACGAGTGACAGTAACTTACCAGGGGAAAGAGGTTAAAGAAGAAGTGTGTGAGGCCCATGGTTTAACTCGATCGGGGAGATGCTTTGCCCCCGAAGAGTTGAGGAAAGCTAAGACTTCAAAAGATAACCCAGTGCTGGTGAAGATAGCGGTGACTGAGGAAGAAGCAGAAGAATTTCTGAGAAAGATGAAAGTGTAAGACTATTCCATTGTGGAGCAGTTAAGGAAGACACCAGCTCAGATCTCGCTCTTGTCATTATTGATCCATTCAGACGAACACCGTCGTGCTTTGATGAAGATCTTGAATGAAGCCCATGTTCCTGACAAAATCTTAGTAAACTACTTGGAAAAGATAGCTAACAAGATATTTGAGGTAAATGGAGTCACTTTTTCTGATGATGAGTTACCCATAGAGGGTACCGAGTACAATAGAGCCCTCTATCTGACGGTGAAATGCGAAGATTTTGTGGTTACTCGGGTACTGGTTGACAATGGGTCCAGCACAAACATTTGTCCTCTCTCCACCTTGAACAAGCTGCAAGTGGAGGATGAAAGAATTCACAAGAACAATATTTGCGTTCGGGGGTTCGATGGTGGGGGTAAGGATTCAGTCGGGGACATAGTGTTTGAGCTCACAATAGGGCCAGTTGAATTTACTATGGAATTCCAGGTGTTCAATGTGGCTATTTCGTACAATCTGTTGTTGCGACAACCCTGGATCCATGCGGCCAAAGCAGTCCCATCTACTCTACATCAAATGGTCAAGTTTGAATGGGATCGACAGGAAATTGTTGTACACGGCGAAGATAATTTGTGTGTACCCAACGGTGCCATTGTTCCGTTCATAGAGGTTGACAATGACAAGGGACCATGGGTTTATCAGGTTTCCGACACAGTATCAGTAGAGAAAATTCCGGAAGGAAAGTGCGTGCCAACTTCAAAGATGGCTATGGCATCAGTTATGGTGGCTATTGAAATATTGAAAAATGGTTTCGTACCGGGCAAGGGTTTGGGTGCGTCTCTGCAAGGTATTGTGCAGCCAGTTTCTCTTCCAAAGAATCTGGATACTTTTGGTGTAGGGTTCAAGCCTACCGTTGCAGACATGAGAAGAGCTAGAAAAATGATGCAGAAAGCATGGGCATTGCCAAAGCCAACCCCGCGTCTGTCCAGATCATTCGTCAGGTCGGGTATTAGGAAGCAACTGTTTTCAAAGGTCCCTGGACCACTGATTGGTGCTGATGGAGACTTGGTGAAGGGGTTTGAAAGGTTATTCACCGAGGTTAACATGGTTCAGGATGGGGAAAGGTCAAGCAAGGCAAATGTGCAATTCGTGGGACCACGTGCAAAAGTCAACAACTGGGAAGCTACTCCTCTTCCTACCCGGAGGGAGTCTTGGTAGTGGGTTTTGATTTTCTTTTAGTTGTCTGGATTATTCCAGGGTCTGTAATTCAGATATTATGTTTCGTCCAGTTGGATGTGTTAAAACCATGTTATCTTTGTATTCAATGAAATGCAATTGTTCCTTTTCCTTCATTTCTTCTAATTTTATTTTTGTTTTCCTCTTTTGTACAGTTCTTTTTATGCTGATATCAATGACATGATATGCATGAGGAATCTTCGGCCCAGTTTTAAAGGCCAATCTAACTCTGAAATAATAATAATGCAAGAAATTGAGTGTGATGACGAGTTGGAATTTGAGGATGATGAGGCCTATGAAGAAATTAGTAAGGAACTAAGTCATTTTGAGGAAAAGCTTAAACCTAACTTAAACGATACAGAAGCAGTTAACCTAGGGGACCAAGATAATGTCTGTGAAACTAAAATAAGTGTCCATCTGGAACCTCAACTCAGGGAGGAGATAATTAAAGCATTTTTCGAATACAAAGATGTTTTGCATGGTCCTATGACGACATGCCGGGTCTAAGCACTGATTTAGTGGTTCACAAGTTGCCCACTGACCCGACATTCCCTCCTGTCAAACAAAAGCTGAGAAAATTCAAAACGGATATGAGTGTAAAGATCAAAGAAGAGGTCACCAAGCAGTTCGATGCCAAAGTCATTCGGGTCATGTGGTATCCCACCTGGTTAGCCAACATCGTGCCGGTGCCAAAGAAGGATGGCAAGACTAGGGTGTGTGTTGATTATCGGGATCTCAATAAGGCAAGTCCGCAGGATAACTTCCCCTACCAAACATCCATATATTGATTTATAATTGTTCCAAGCATGAGATCGGTTCTTTTGTGGATTGTTACGCGAGTTATCATCAGATTTTAATAGATGAGGAGGAAGCAGAAAAGACGACATTCATCACGCCGTGGGGAACGTACTGCTGTCGGGTCATGCCATTTGGCTTGAAAAATGCTGGGGCAACCTACATGAGGGCAATGAAAACAATATTCCATGATATGATACACCATGAAATCGAGGTGTACGTGAATGATGTGATCGTGAAGTCTAGAAAGCAGTCTGACCATGTCAGGGATCTGAGGAAGTTCTTCCAGAGGCTTCGCAGGTACAATCTCAAGCTTAATCCTGCAAAGTGCGCTTTTGGGGTGCCATCTGGAAAGTTGTTAGGGTTCGTAGTTAGCCACCGGGGTATTGAACTGGACCCATCGAAAATCAAGGCCATCCAGGAATTGCCACCTCCGAAGAATAAGACCGAGGTGATAAGTTTGTTGGGAAGATTGAATTATATCAGCAGGTTCATCGCTCAGCTCACGACAACTTGTGAGCCAATCTTCAAACTGTTAAAAAAGGATGCTGCAGTCAAGTGGACAGATGAATGTCAGGAAGCGTTCGATAAGATAAAGGAGTATTTGTCAAATCCACCCTTGTTGGTCCCCCCAGAGCTAGGGCGACCTTTGATTCTATATTTGACGGTTTTGGACAATTCATTCGACTGTGTATTAGGTCAACATGATATCACTGGTAGGAAAGAGTAGGCCATCTATTACCTCAGCAATAAGTTCACATCCTACGAGGTTAAGTACACTCATCTTGAGAGGACATGTTGCGCCCTAACTTGGGTGGCGCAGAAGCTGAAACATTATTTGTCATCTTACACTACCTATCTCATATCTCACTTGGATCCATTGAAGTATATCTTTCAGAAGCCTATGCCCACAAGGAGGCTTGCAAAGTGGCAGATCCTGCTCACAGAGTTTGACATTGTCTACGTGACTCGAACTGCAATGAAAGCACAGGCCTTGGTGGACCATTTGGCCGAGAATCCGGTTGATGAAGATTATGAACCTTTGAAAACTTATTTCCCCGATGAAGAGGTGATGCACATTGATGAGTTGGAGCAAGTTGAGAAGACGGGATGGAAACTTTTCTTTGATGGGGCTGCAAACATGAATGGCGTGGGGATAGGAGCAGTACTTATTTCTGAAACAAGGCAGCACTACCCTGTTACGGCTCAGCTTCATTTTTACTGCACAAACAATATGGTAGAATACGAGGCCTGCATTCTGGGTTTGAGGTTAGCTGTGGATATGGGTGTCTAGAAAGTCTTGGTCTTGGGTAACTCGGACCTCATGGTGCACCAGATTTAGGGAGAATGGGAAACACGGGATTTGAAACTCATACCGTACAGACAATGTTTGCATGATCTTTGTCAATGGTTTCAGTTGATAGAATTCAAGCATATCCCAAGGATCCATAATGAAGTCGCCGATGCTTTGGCTACTTTGGCATCAATGTTACATCATCCAAATAAGGCTTATGTGGACCCTTTGAAGATTCAGGTCCGTGATCAGCATGCTTACTGTAATATGGTGGAAGAAGAACTTGATGGGGAGCCATGGTTCCATGATATCAAAGAATACATCAGGATGGGGGCATACCCGGTATAGGCCACAGGTGATCAGAAAAGAACAATTCGACGATTGGCAAGTGGATTTTTCTTCAGTGGAGGGGTATTGTACAAAAGAACTCTAGATCTGGGATTGCTAAGATGCATAGATGCTAGACAGGCCACAACTATCATGACTGAGGTACACTCCGGAGTTTGTGGACCGCATATGAGTGGGTACGTTTTGGCAAAGAAGATTCTCCTAGCAGGTTATTACTGGCTCACTATGGAACGGGATTGCATCAGTTTTGTGCGTAAATGTCATCAGTGCCAAGTGCATGGAGATTTGATTCATTCTCCACCATCTGAATTACATACAATGTCTGCACCATGGACTTTTGTTGCTTGGGGCATGGATGTCATTGGGCTAATCAAGCCAGCAGCATCAAACGGACACAAATTTATTCTGGTAGCCATCGATTATTTCACCAAGTGGGTTGAAGCGAAAACTTTCAAATCTATGACCAAGAAAGTAGTGGTCGATTTTGTGCATTCAAATATCATTTGTCGGTTTTGGATTTCGAAGGTAATCATCACGGACAATGGTGCTAATCTCAACAGTTATCTGATGACGGAGACTGTCAGCAGTTTAAGATTATACATCGCAATTCCACCCCATATTGCCCTAAGGCGAATGGAGCAGTCGAGGCAGCCAAAAAAAATATAAAGAAGATACTTCGAAAAATGGTGGAAGGTTCTAGGCAATGGCACAAAAAGCTGTTGTTTGCATTGCTGGGCTATCGAACTACTGTCCATACTTCAGTAGGAGCCACCCCTTATTTGTTGGTGTATGACACGGAGGTAGTAATACCCGCAGAAATGGAAATCCCATCCCTTCGGATTATCGCTGAGGCAGAAATTGATGATGTTGATGGGTTAAAACCCGCTTGGAGCAATTAAGTTTGATTGATGAAAAGAGATTGGCAGTAGTGTGTCATGGCCAATTGTACCAACAGAGAATGGCGAGAGCATATAACAAGAAGGTACGTCTACGGAAGTTTGAAGTGGGTCAATTAGTGTTGAGACGTATCTTGCCTCATCAGGCTGAAGCAAAAGGAAAGTTTACCCCAAACTGGCAGGGGCCATTTGTTGTAACTAGAGTGTTGTCCAATGGCGCATTGTATTTGACAGATATTGAAGGCAAATGTGTAGAAATGACTATCAATTCCGATGCAGTCAAAAGATACTATGTATGATTTCTTTCTTTGATTGTACTTGTTTGTATTTGCCATATTTTGAAGATTGAAACGACGAAGACATTTTATTCTGCCATCTAAACACTTTATCCCTTGTCACCCCTTTTGAGCCTTATTTTTTTTCATACCCCTCTTTCGGGATCAACGACACAATTCAAAAACGCAAGTGCGGAGGATAAGTAAGTGAAAAGAAAAAGAAAGAATCAACAAGAAAGGAAAATGAGAAGAAAAATGAAAAGAGAGAAGAAAAGAAAAGAAAAGAGAAAAGCAAAAAGAAAAAAAGAGGCAAGAAAAAAAAAAGAACAACAGAAGAAAAAAGAGAGAAAGAAAAGAAAGAGAGAAAATAAAAATCACAACAACAACAAAGTAATTTCTATGACATGAACTACGTTCGACCTGATTCCTTTTAAGGATACGTAGGCAACCTCACGGTTTGGTCTCATTAAAATAAAAATCCAAAAGTCCCCAAGCAAGAAACTAGGGCTGAAGTTGTGGTTGTTGTAAGAAATCTGATTCCGAAAGTTGTAATTTTGAACCCATGTGAATTATTTTGAGCCTTTTTATACCCTTTCCTTCTAACCCTGTCCAAAAGCCCACATTACGGTCCAAAGAAAGACCTTCTGATCAGTCTTTGAGAAATGCCAAGTCAAGCAGGTAAAGGTAATTCATGTCAAGGGCAACACTCTGGTTCAAGCAAGGAGAGAAATTAAAATGAGAGAGTCTTATTGGTGAAAACCTTCACAAGCACCGTAAGGCGACAAGAGTTGAAATAAAATGAGAGTGTCTTATTGGTGAAAACCCTCACGGGCACCGTAAGGCGAAAGTGAGTTAAGAGATGAACGAATGAAAGAGGTCTGCTGGTGAAAATCCTTCAAGGCGCCGCAGGATGAACAAAGTCAAGGTTTGGGTAAAGTAATCAGGCCATGGAAATTCTGTGGCAACGAAGTACGACAACTGAAAGTTGATTAGTTGGACAGATTGGGCCGATTAATCTGAAATGCATGTCATGATCATTGGTACCAGCTGTTCCACTCAGATAAGTTCCTTTTTCTTTTTCCTTTTGTAGCAGTCATCTAGTTTTGGATTCTTCTTATCCTTAACTCGCAAAGTCATTGCATTTCATTTTCTCTTGGGTATTTATCTAAAGATGTTTCAATATCAGTCTTGTCAAAATCAAGTGAAAAGGATTTCAAAGCCCACTACTAACTTCCAAAATTATAAAGCACGGAGTGGTCAAAGCATACTAAGGATAACATGATGTAAGAGAGGGGTACAAGGAATCACCGGAAGTTTCATCGGTGGAATGGATTGGTAATGTCATGGGAGATGCAAAGGTTCAGATAAAAAGGTCAGAGGTAAAACAACAGCATGGGTATAGAACACTCGGTTCGTCAAAGGTCATGGGGTGTGAGAGTCAGACAGAAAGTCAAAGCGGTTCAGGGCCAGTTTGGAGAAGCCAGTCGGAACAAAACATTGCAGTAGAAAGATCTTCAGCAAGAATGCCATTAGCTAACCACCACTTTAAACTGACAAAATTTTCTTTGATTGAAACAGGGGCAGAAAATTTCGTTTGTTTCGGAGAAACCCTCCGCAAGGAAAAGCAAGCACCAGACACGTTTGACCGTAAACTTTCAGGACCCTCATGGAAAATGAGACCTAGTTTAAAGTTTAGAAATAGCATAATCTAGCATAAATGTATCCTGAAGGAATATAAGTTAGCTTAGAAATTTGCATGTTCGAGATAGGATTCAATTAGGAGTTTCCAGGACCCTCCTGAATAATGGGACTTAGCTTTAAGATTTCGATTAGATAACAACATTTAGCGTAAACTCTGTTGTAGGGTAGTATAATTCGGATATGAAAGTTGTCACCCTTAAGATAAAATTTGACCTTTGATTTTCAGGACCCTCCTGGATAATGGGGAGTAGTTTAAAGATCCTCTTAGATAGCAAGATTTAGCAAAAGTCACTCCTGTAGAAGATATAAATTATATTTTAAATTGTCGTTTAGTTAAGAGTTGTCAGGACCCCCCTGAATAATGTAACCTAGCTTTCAAATCCTTAGTAACACTTGCTAATATGATTTAGTTATACAATCACATCTGTCCCCAGCCGCCAAACTGGGGCAGAAAATTTTCTTTGTTTTTGTCTGTTTTGTTGAAGTCAGGAGCCCGCCTGAAGAGCAGGGAATACATTTCAAGTTGAAGTCAGGAGCCCGCCTGGAGAGCAGGGAATACTTTCAAGTCAGCAATCAGGAACCTGCCTGGAGAACAAGGGAGTAAAATTTAAATTTAGCTTTCAAATTCTTTGTTTTGTCTATGTTGAAGTCAGGAGCCCGCCTGGAGAGTAGGGAATACTTTCAAATGTTGAAGTCAGGAGCCCGCCTGGAGAGAAGGGAATACATTTCAAGTTGAAGTCAGGAGCCCGCCTGGAGAGCAGGGAATACTTTCAAATGCAGCAGTTAGGAGCCCACCTGGAGAACAAGGGAGTACCATTTAAGTTCTAGCTTTCAAATTCCTTGTTTCGTCTAAGCTGCAATCAGGAGCCCGCCTGGAGAGCAGGGAATACATTCAAACGCATCAGTCAGGAGCCCTCCTGGAGAGCAAGGAATACGTTTCAAGTCAACAGTCAGGAGCCCGCCAGGAGAGCAGGGAATACATTTCAAATCACATTCAGGAGCCCGCCTGGAGAGCATGGAATACATTTCAAGTTGAAGTCAGGAGTCCGCCTAGAGAGCAGGGAATACATTCAAGCGCAGCAGTCAGGAGCCCTCCTGGAGAACAAGGGAGTACCATTTAAGTTTTAGCTTTCAAATTCTTTGCTTTGTTTATTTTGAAGTCAGGAGCCCGCCTGAAGAGCAAGGAATACATTTCAAGTCAGCAGTCAGGAGCCCGCCTGGATAGCATGGGAATACATTCACATTTTGAAGTCAGGAGCCCGCCTAGATAGCATGAGAATACATATCAAGTTCAGTAGTCAGGCCCCACCTGAAGAAGGGGAAAACATCTCAGTTTACAATTCAAGGTGGCAACAAATGGATGTCTTCGGGAGAATAGAGGACAACAAGGCAACAAGAAACACAAGAGCAAGTTTGAATATATAGATAGGACTTTTGTAATCCATAGACCATAGTCTAGTCTAGCTTCTTGTTTTATTTTGACATGGTGTAATAAGGGGGTTCAGTAAGCAGCAGCAACAGCGAAATCACAGCTTCCTGGTAGTCCCAGCTACCAAACATTCCCGAACTACACTAACCTGATCCCTTTTTAGCCAAGGATATGTAGGCAACCTCGGAAGCAGGGTGCGATCAAATCTTTCAAAAATGCTTCCCACGGAGTATTCAGACGGGCAAAAATCGCTCGTATCCGCTCACTTTATCTTTGCACGAAAACTCTTCGTGTTTCCGGGCAAAGAGGGGCAGCTATAAGCACGTGATTTTTTCCCTATATGTATTACTCCAACAAATTCAAAATAAAATAATTTCTTTCAGTGTTTGCAATTTTGTTGGATTTCGTGACATTTTGTGTTAATTATTTGCATTTGTCTGTGCACTTTTAAGTTATTTAATTCATGAAAAATACAAAAATATATGTTGCATATGCATTTAGGTTTTAATTTTACATCTTTAGATTAATTAGCAAATTAGTTTGTTCTATAAAAAATGAAAATCACAAAAATAATTCATTTTGCATTTTACTTTTTATTTTGAATTGTATAATTTTTCTTTAAATTTAGGATTTAATTAGTTATTGTAAATACCATGATGAGTGATTAATCTAATTGGGTAGGAAATTTAGTTTAAAAATTATTATTAATTAATTTAGGATTTATTTTAATTTTGGGAAAGGAAAAGAATTGTGAAATTGAAAAGGGAAAAGAAAGAAATAAGAAGGTTTAAATCTGGGCCAAAATCAATCCAATTCCCCAGGCCCAAACAAAGAACCCATCCAAACCATGCCAAACCCAGCCCACAGCCCTTCTGTCCCTAAGTCTCAAGAAACGACGTAGTACAGGCGTAAAACTACGTCGTTTCGAGTTCATTAAACCTCAACAAATCATGGCCGCTCGTCTCGTTGCATCCAACGGCCCAGAGCTCTTCATCATTTTTGTTTAAAAGTGTCCTAAAACCTGTAGAGACACTTCAGTTCGAACAGACCCCCCCCTCCGTTTACCTCTCTCATCTCTCTCACAGAAACCCTACCCGCCGCCCCTAAATTCCACCGCCTTAACCTGGCGGCGCCACCACCTTTCCCCACCAAATCAACACTCTAATGCCTCCTCGACCCCCTCTTCCCAAATCTGTGACCAGCTCCCCTCGAATCTGTCCGGAACTCGTCGAATATTGAATCTGAGGTTGAGCCCTAGAAGCCCAAAACTTGACCAGTGCATGCAAGGTTATATCCCGGATTCCCCATAATATTGAGGGACGATTTTATCCCGAAATAACGTCATTTGCTTGTTCTTAATCAAGCACAAGCGATTAGCATTATTTGGAGATTTGATCGGAGGTTCAGTCAAGTTCGAGGTTTGAATCAGTGAGTCTCCTTAGCCTTTCTGTTCAATTTTTCTTATCTCATCCCCGTTCCTCGTCGTTTGTGTTGTATATCCGTGATTGTTCCCCCTTCTCTTTCTTCTTACTCGTTTTCCTTTACACCATAGTATTTTCTGTTAATACTGTTTTAATCACATTTTTGTCTTCTTTGTTTGGATGCTGATTTACAGCTAAGAGTTCAATGCTGAGTTGGGTAATTAAAATAATTCAAGCTTAAAATCAAGAATAATTGTGTTTTCCCTGAATTTCTGATTTATCATTTCCTTTAGTTCATTTGGTCACTTCTGAGTGTTTCGAGCCCTAACGAGTAACTATGGTCATCTTTGACCTGGTTAAAGGGTCTGGCTAATTAGACCATGGGTTATTGGGTAGGCTAAGGTAAATAACAGGGGTATGGGGGTTAGTTTGGTAGTCTTAGTAAGGGAATCTATTTGTAACTGTCTGGAAAGCTTCTAGGAAGTTGAGGAGGGGACTACTTTGCAAAAACTGAATTTAAATTAGGGGTGTTTAAGCTAAAATGGAAACTAAAAAAGGACTGAATGACAAAAACGTATCTCCTTGGGTCTGCCCTATTTTCTTGCCTATAAAGGCATCTTCCTTGTCATTCAAGGCAGAATTAGAGGGTCCTAGAAAACTAAAATGGTTGTTTCTCTTCGAAACTTCTGAAATAATCTGAAATTCCCTTAAGTTCTTCGGAAAAATTGTTGAAAATTCTACTTGGTTTTGTCCCTCTAATCCTCATATTCTTACTCAAAACCACTGAAATTTCACAGTTTTATATTCTGGTTTGAAAATGGACTGAATGTTTTGGTTTGAGTTTCTGCTGGTTGATTTACTATTCCATTGCTAGGTTGGGTCCGATTTCTGCTGATTGCTTTTCACTGCTAGTTTACTGATGTTGTTCGTCTATTCTTGATCACAAACTGAGTTTCTAGTTCTGTCTTGTTATATTCAGGTACATGTCTTTGAATCCCTGTTGATATGAGACTCGAATTGAGAGATGAAATGGAAACAACATTTTCAAAGCATAGCAGCAAACTATTCACTTGTAGTTTAGTCTTATTTTCTTCCCTTTTCCCCGATTCCCTTAGTGTTTACTTGTTTTGAGTGTATCATATTCTGCTAGTTGTGTGTTGCACTCTTCTAGGGGTTGAGTTGGGTTTGTACTTAGCAGGGGATTCAATTTTCTCGCAAAGTTCTATAGCTGAATGTTGATTTGGATAATCTGAGATCCCATTATCCTCCTTGATCATGAATTGTCATGAGAATTGAGTTGACAACCTGACTAATCAAATCAAATAGCTAGGTTTGCATGCAATCTTGTCAAATAGTGTGATTACATTGGAGTTGTCTTCCTATTATATGATTCATATGATGTGTCGTGGCATGATTGTTGTGTTTAAATAACCTTAGGATTCACAAGCTAACTAATTGAACAGGTTTCAAGTTATGGTCAGTTTTTCTTTACAAGCTATTTCTGGGCATGCTTTAGTAGTATTCGAAGTTTTTGGGTGTATCAGCTATTGGGTGGCAATGCAATTTGTCAGTGTGTGTCGATTTTTAAAAGCTGTCTCGCATCAGTGTGGACTCGATGCTGAATCTAGAATCGTTAGCTTAATCACCTATGGGTGTTGAGTCCATTGAACCTAGGATACAAGGGTCGTTGGCAAGAGAAGGTGGCCTGTTATGGTTATTTGGGCTTGTCCCTTAAGCCTGGGATGTTTGATTGAACTAAATGCTTTGTGTAACTTCATATTTTCATATGGTTTTGGTTAATTGTTGGTTAATTGATTTTGCATAAGTGTTAAAGCTTGAGAATTAGGCCTAAAAACTGGCCCAGTTATATAGTTAAAAGATCAGATCTGGTTTGTGGGTTATGCGTTCTGGGCTATCCTTGTCGTTGCCCGATTAGGGCCCAGAATCTGCAAAGCATTTAAAAATAAAAAATGGTAGGTTGGGCCAACTCATTCTGATAGCTGGCCCAGTTCCTCATTGTCAAATTAGTTTAAGCAGGTTTTGCAAATTTGACTCGATGATTTCTTATGCCCTCTAACCAACTAGCCAAGCCCTTTAATAATCAAGGCAAGTCGTATTATGTAACATGGATGGTTCACGGATCTCCGAAGTTTAGTGCAATTTCCTTTTTAAAAAATAATTGAGGTGAGTCGCGCCAAATAAAATTTTCAAATACGCGGCCATCATTTAACTATTTTGTTTGAATCCCTAGAAATCGAGGTTTGCCATTTAGCGAATTTTCATGGCCCTTGCAAAGTTAACAACGTGTTAGTTGCTTTAGGCGCGTTATTTCTAATAATATTACCTTCTTAAACTCGGGTGCGCATTTCATGTGACCCAAATCCAAATCCTAAAACGTTGAATAAAATGTGTTCCAGATTGTGGGTGCATTTCATGTGGCACGATCCAAAGACATATTTTAAACGACGTTCAATCTTCCTTAAATGATTAAAAGCGGTTAAAAAAATTAAAATCAGCATATAGGTTCATAAATGATTAAAAACAGATAATTAAGCTGATTATAACAGTTGAGCGACCGTGTTAGAACCACGGAACTCGGGAATGCCTAACACCTTTTCCCGGGTTAACAGAATTCCTTACCCAGATTTCTAGTTCGTGGACTGTTAAACAGAGCCATATTTTCCTCGATTCGAGATTCAACCAGTGATTTGGGACACCATAATTCTCCCAAGTGGCAACTCTGAATCTTTTGATAATAAATCCCATTTCGATTGTCCTTTAATTGGAAAAACTCCCTTATACTATATCTCTTCACGTGGTGTAGTGAAAAAGGAGGCGTGACATAGTTTATCAAGCCTTCGAGGTGGTGGTCGCAGATCAATGTGAGGAGGGAAGCCCATGTCCTCAGTCCTTTTTGTCAAATGCGTCCATCATGGTCGCTATTGAAATGATCAAGCATGGTTATAAGCCTGGGAAGGGACTCGGGGCATCACTACAAGGTATCACGGAACCTATCACTTTACCTGCCTGATAGAAAGTTTTCGGTGTGGGTTTTTACACCACAGAAACTGATGTGACATGGGAAAATGAACAAAAGAGCAATGATTGGGTTTTACCTCAGCCGGTTTCTCATCTATACAAAACATTTGTCAAGCCCAAGTACGTAGAAGAAGAATAAGATGAGACCTTCACGAACGAGGAAAATGAGGACATATATGGAGCCATGAGGCAGATGTTGTATAAAACCCACATGGTCCAGCCGGGAGAAGGCTCGAGCAAGCTGTCTAATTGTGAAAAAATGAATCAAGAATCGGAATATGATGAAGAAGAGGCTTTTATGGAAATAAACCGAGAATTGGAACAATTCGAGAATAAAGCTAAGCCAAACTTAAATGAAACCGAGCCGGTTAATTTGGGTAATTCTGAAGAGGTCCAAGAAACCATGATAAGCATTCACACAGATGAACGAACCAGGGATGCATTGATCCAACTTTTGTTTTAATTCAAAGATGTGTTTGCTTGGTTCTACGATGATATGCTAGGATTAAATGTCGATTTGGTTGTCCACAAACTGCCGACTTACCCCGATTATCCCCCTGTCCAGCAAAAGCAAAGGAAGTTTAAAACTGATATCAGTGATAAGATCAAAGAATAAGTCACCAAACAGTTGAAAGCGGGGGTGATCCTAGTGGTCTGATACACCATGTGGTTAGCTGATGTGGTTCCCATGCCAAAGAAATATGGGAAAACTCGGGTGTGTGTTGACTATCGAGATCTGAACAAAGCAAGTCCCAAGGAAAACTTCCCTTTGTCGAACATCCATATCCTTGTTGACAACTGTGCCAAACATGAGATACAATCTTTCGTGGATTGTTATGATGGATACCATCAGGTCTTGATGGATGAAGAAAATGCAGAAAAGAAGCCTTCACCACACCTTGGGGCACCTATTGTTACAGGGTCATGCATTTTGGTTTGAAGAACACCGGGGCAACGTACACGATAGTTATGACTACCATATTTCATGACATGATGCACTAAGAAATCGAGGTGTATGTGGATGATGTGATCATTAAGTCCAGGACACATGATGACCATGTTCGGGACCTGAGAAAGTTCTTTGAGCATCTGTGCAAGTATGATTTGAAGCTAAACCCGACAAAATGTGCATTTGGAGTTCCGTCCAGGAAGCTTTTAGGATTCATAGTCAGTCGAAGGGGCATCGAGCTAGATCCAACAAAGATTAAGTCTATTCGGGATACGAGTGTCAAGAAGCCTTTGACAAAATCAAAGAATATTTGTCGAACCCACCAGTCTTGGTCCCACTTGAACCGAGGAGGCCTTTGTTTTTGTACCTGACAGTCTTGGAGAATTCCTTCGACTGTGTCCTCGAGCAACACGATGTGACTGGGAAGAAAGAGCAGGCAATATACTATCTGAGCAAGAAGTTCACTAGCTACGAAGTCAAATACACCCTGTTGGAAAGGACTTGCTGCGCCTTAACTTGGGTCGCTCAGAAGCTTAGGCATTACCTGTTGGCCTATACCACTTACCTCATCACCAGGATGGATCCTTTAAAGTACCTATTCCAGAAGCCGATGCCCACAGAGAGGTTAGCAAAATGGCAGATCCTGCTTACTGAATTTGACATAGTCTATGTCACCCGCACGGCAATGAAAGCCCAGGCTTTAGCAGATCACCTAGCTGAAAACCCTATTGATGATGAATATCAGCCCTTGAGTACTTACTTCCCGGACAAGGAAGTGAATTCAGTTGAGGTAACATCAGAAGACGCCAACGCTTGGAAAATGTTCTTCGATGGAGCTGTGAACGCAAAAGGTGTCGGAATTGGGGCAATCTTAATCTCACCCACTCGTCAACACTATCCAGCCACAGCTCGGCTTTGGTTTTTCTGCACAAATAACACTGCGAGTATGAAGCCTGCATTATGGGTATGAATATGGCAATCGACCAAGATGTGGAAGAATTGATAATCATGGGAGATTCGGATCTGATCATCTGACAAGCTCAGAGAGAATGGGAAACTCGGGATGTCAAGCTTATTACATATAGGCAACATGTGGAAGATCTTAGCAAGCGGTTCAAGTCAGTTGAGTTCAGGTACATTCCTCGTTTTCACAATGAGTTAGCCGATGCACTCGCTACTTTGGCCTTGATGTTGCCATATCCAGGCAATCTCCTGTCACGACCCAGATTTTCCACCATCGGGAGTCATGATGGCGCCTACTAATGCAAGCTAGGCAAGCCAATCCTTAACTACTTACTTTATTAACAATTTCTCTTTTTAACAATTATCAGTGATAACATGAAAGCAACAAAATTTAAATGATTATGCGGAAGACTTAAATTAAAGAATACGACCATAATGCGAGAATCAACATATGCCTTAACCTATGAACTGGTGTCACATTACTCACAAACTTCTAAGAGTACTAAATAAAACCGTTGGAAAGAAAAAAAAATATAAGTTGTTTAGTCTCGAAATACAGGAGATAACAGACTGGAACAAAAGATAGAGGAGACGTCGGGCCTGCGGACGCCTGCAAGGCTACCTCGGTGTCTCACTGGACTGAAGGCTGACCCCCACGCTACTGCTGCTGTCCAAGACCTGGATCTGTGCAAAAGAGCACAAAGTGTAGTATCAGCACAACCGACCCCATGTACTGGCAAGTGTCCAGCCTAAACTCGGCGAAGTAGTGACAAGGCTAGGACCAGACTCCAAATAGACCTATGCGGTTCATATACATATACATACACACACACACAAACACACACACACACACACACATATATATATATATATATATATATATATATATATATATATGTGTGTGTGTGTGTGTGTGTGTGTATACAGCAGAAAAGAGATACAGAAATAACCAGTCAATGTGGGAGGGGAAAACATGTTGTATGGAAGTAACAGTTTCAAATAGAAATCCTCAGTAATAGAAAGAAGCAGCAAAGCCAGAATATCAACAAGAATCAAAAGTCAACAATTTGCACGGCATCACCCTTCGTGCTTTCTCACCAAAACAATACACGGCATCACCCTTCGTGCTTTGCGCTCTTCCTCACCCAAACAACAATCACAAGACAAATAGGGTAAGGGAATCTATAACCTCGAAGTAAATCAAATAACAACAAGTAATGAAAGAAACAACATAACTCGGATATCAACAAGGAATCAGGAATCAAGAAATGCACGGCATCACCCTTCGTGCTTTTACTCTCATCCTCACCAAAACAATCATATAATAAAAATATGCACGGCATCAGCCTTCGTGCTTTTACTCTCTTTCCTCACCATATAATCAATAAAATCGGCACGGAATGGTACATCGTGCGGCACGGCATCACCCTTCGTGCTTTACACTCTTTCCTCACAATAGCAAACCATGCACGACATCACCCTTCGTGCTTTATACTCTTCCTCACCCAAATAACAATCACAAACAAAGGGGCAAGGGAGTAGACAAATAATGGTAGAAATCCCGGCAAGGGAATACAATCAAGCAGCTAAATCCCAGCAAGGGAACACAATTAAGCAGTTAAATACCGGCAGGGGAACAATATCAATATTCTCAGCCTGTCGGAAAGAGAGATAATCCTCAAAACAACAAACATCCCGGCAAGGGAGCAATTTAATAATTCTTTCTCTTTCTTTCACTTTCACTTCTCATCTCACTTTACCACCTAAACCAACGCTACATAGGGGTTCAATCATCTCGTAAACTTTCACAATTCGTATTATAACTCGAACCAACACTCCTCGATGTGCAGGGATCAAAATTTCTTTCACATGCTTGTTACAATATATAGAAAATCATCATTAAGGCATGGAAGATACAACAAAATCAGAATATCCGCAATATAAGGACTTACGGTCATACTAGACACTAACGTATAGATACTCGTCACCATGCCTATACGTCGTACTCGACAATTAGCACGTAGCAAATAAGACTCAACTCCTAATCCCTCAAGCTAAGGTTAGACAAAACACTTACCTCGAAGCTTTGAACACCACTCAAGCCTCAATTATAGCTTTACCCATTGATTCCACCACCAATCCGCTCGAATCTAGTCACAAGTTACTTAATTACATCAATAAGTGCTAAATGAATCAATCCCAATGCATGAAAATGAGTTTTCCCAAAGTTTTACTCAAAAAGTCAAAATCACCCCCGGGCCCATGTGGTCGAAACCCGAGGTTCGGACAAAACCCATTTACTCATTCCCCCACGAATCCAAATGTATAATTTGTCTTGAAATCGGACCCCAAATTGAGGTCCAAATCCCCAATTTTTAGAAAAACCTAGGCTCTACCCAAAACACCCATTTTCCCCCATGTAAATCTTTGATTTTAAGTTGAAATCATGTTAAAAGTTGTTAAGGAGTGAAGAAAATGAGTTAGAAATCACTTACCAATCGTTTTGGAGAAGAAAAGTTATTTAGAAAATCGCCTCTTATGTTTTGGGGTTTTGAAAAGTGTAAAAATAACTGAAATTCACGTGTATTTATACCTTTCTGAAGCCCCCTGTACGGACCGCGCTAAGACGACCGCGGCCACACAACACCCACCGCGGACTGCACAAAGCTGACCGCGGCCGCGCTGGCCATTCCTGAAGACCTGTGGACCTTTGCCCCGCGTCGACCGCGCTAAACCGACCGCGGCCGCACAGCACCCACTGCGGACCGCGCAAAGGTGACCGCGGCCGCGCTGGCCCTTCCTCGGCCGCACGCGATTCCTCGCGGGCCGCGCTAAAGGGTTCAGAGGCCTGTAATATTTTTCCTGAACCTGCAAATCTGATCTTTTAAGCCTACGGCATCCCGGAACCTACTCGAAACTCACCCGAGCCCTCGAAGCTCTAACCCAAGTATGCACACTACTTCAAAAATACTCTACGAACATATTCGTGTGGTCAAATCATCAATATAACGTCATGAACATCGAATCAAGCCTCAAGATCAATGGAATTTCTCAGATTTCCCTTTTAAACATCAATTCCCCAATTTGGGCCCGGATCGCGTCAAACGACATCCGTTTTTAACCAAACTTTACACGAGTAATTTCAAACATCTATAAGACCTGTACCGGGCGCAGGAACCAAAATACGGGCCCGATACCATAGTCTTCTAACCAAATTTCATTTCCAATTTCCTTAATTACTTCAAGAAAACAATTTCACTCAAAAATTCATTCCTCGGGCTTGGGACCTTGGAATCCGATTTCGGGCATACGCCCAAGTCCCATATTTTTTTACGGACCCTCCGAGACCGTCAAATCACGGGTCCGGGTCCGTTTACCCAAAATATTGACCAAAGTTTAAAAAAAATTTCATTTTAATATCAAAACTTAGCATTTTTCATAGAATTTCATATTTAAGCTTTCCGGCTATGCACTCGGACTGTGCACGCAAATCGAGGCAACCCTAAATGAGGTTTTCAAGGCCTCGGAAACACAGAATTCAATTAGAAACCGGTGATGACCCCTTTGGATCGTCACATTTTTCACCTCTAAAACAATCGTTCGTTCTCAAACGGACAAAAGAAGGAAGTACCTGAGTCGGAAAATAGATGAGGATAATGGCTTTGCATGTCGGACTCGGACTCCCAGGTCGAAGCCTCAGGGGGCTGACCTTTCTACTAAACACGAACAAAAGGGAAATTCTTGGATCTCAACTGACAAATCTGCCGGTCTAGAGTAGATATCTGCTCCTACTCATAGGACAAGTCCTTGTCCAACTGGACAGTACTGAAATATAACACGTGGGATGGATCGCCGTGATATTTTCTGAGCATAGACAAATAAAAAACTGGATGCACAGCTGATAAGCTAGGCGGCAATGCAAGTCTATAAGCCACCTCTCCCACTCTGTCAAGAATCTCAAAAGGACCGATAAACCTAGGGCTAAGCTTGCCCTTCTTCCCAAATCTCATCACGCCTTTCATAGGCGACACTCGGAGCAATACCCGCTCACCAACCATAAAATCCACGTCTCGAACCTTGCGATCTGCATAGCTCTTTTGCCTGGACTGAGCTGTACGAAGCCTATCCTGAATGATCCTGACCTTGTCCAAGGCCTCCTGAACCAAATCCGTACCCAACAACCGAGCATCTCCCGGCTCAAACCATCCAACCGGAGATCGACACCACCTACCATATAAAGCCTCGTAAGGAGCCATCTGGATACTCGACTGGTAGTTGTTGTTGTAGGCAAACTCTGTTATAGGCAAAAACTGATCCCACGAACCTCTGAAGTCAATAACACAAGCCCAGAGCATATCCTCCAATATTTGAATAGTCCGCTCGGACTGTCCATCCATCTGAGGATGAAATGCTGTACTCAACTCAACCTGGGTGCCTAACTCTCGCTGAACTGCTCTCCAGAAGCGCGAGGTGAACTGCGTACCTCGGTCCGAAATGATAGATACTGGCACACCATGAAGGCGAACAATCTCCCGGATATAGATCTCAGCTAACCTCTCGGACGAATAGGAGACTGCCATAGGAAAGAAATGCGCTGACTTTGTCAGCCTATCAACAATGACCCAAACTGCGTTGAACTTCCTCCGAGTTAGCGGAAGCCCAACAATGAAATCCATAGTGATCCGCTCTTATTTCCACTCGGGAAGCTCAATCCTCTGAAATAAACCACCAGGCCTGTGATGCTCGTACTTAACCTGCTGACAATTCAAACACCGTGCCACATATGCCACAATATTCTTCTTCATTCTACGCCACCAATAATGCTGCCGCAAATCCTGATACATCTTCGCGGCGCCAGGATGGATAGAGTACCGAGAACTATGGGCCTCCTCTAAAATCAACTCTCGAAGCCCATCCACATTAGGCATACAAACTCGACCCTGCAATCTTAGAACTCCATCATCACCTTAGGTAACTTGCTTGACACCTCCACGTTGCACCGTGTCTCTAAGGACACACAAATGGGGATCATCAAACTGCCGATCATGAATACACTTCAATAACGAAGAAAGAGCGACCGTGCAAGCTAATACTTGACTAGGCTCAGAAATATCCAACCTTACAAATCGATTGGCCAAAGCCTAAACATCCAAAGAAAGCGGCCTCTCGCCGACTGGAATATAAGCAAGTCTGCCCATACTAGCTGACTTTCTACTCAAAGCATTGGCCACCACGTTGGCCTTTCCCGGGTTATATAAGATAGTGATATCATAATCCTTCAACAATTCCAACCACCTCCTCTGCCTCAAATTCAATTCCTTTTGTTTGAACAAATACTGAAGACTCTTGTGACCGGTGAACACCTCATATGCCACGCCATACAGATAATGTCTCCAAATCTTCAATGCGTGAACAATGGCTGCCAACTCTAAATCATGCACTGGGTAGTTCTTCTCATGAATCTCCAACTGCCTCGAAGCATAGGCAATGACCTTGCCCTCCTGCATCAATACTACACCAAGCCCAATGCGAGATGCATCACAATAATGGTGTAAGGCCTTGAACCTGTGGGCAGGACTAACACCGGTGTCGTAGTCAGAGTTGTCTTAAGCCTCTGAAAGCTCGCCTCACACTCGTCTGACCATCTAAACTGGCACCCTTCTGAGTCAACCTAGTCATCGGGGCTGCAATGGATGAAAACCCATCCACGAACCGACGATAGTGGCCTGCCAATCCCAAGAAACTCCGAATCTATATAGCTGATGCTGGTCTAGGCCAGTTCTTGACCGCCTCAATCTTCTTCGAATCAACCTGAATACCCTCTGCGGATACAATATGACCCAGAAATGCAACCGAACTCAACTAGAACTCACACTTCGGAAATTTAGCATATAATTGACTATCCTTCAGAGTTTGAAGAACCACTCTAAGCTGCTGCTCGTGCTCCTCCCGGCAGCGAGAATATATCAAAAATATCATCAATGAAGACGATCACGAACAAATCCAAATAAGGCCTGAACACTCGGTTCATCAAATCCATAAACGTTGCTGGGGCATTTGTCAACCCGAATGACATGACCAAGAACTCATAATGCCCGCACCGAGTGCGGAATGCTGTCTTAGGGACATCGGATGCTCTAATCCTCAACTGATGGTAGCCAGATCTCAAGTCAATCTTTGAAAATACCTTGGCACCCTGAAGCCGATCGAACAAATCATCAATCCTCAGAAGTGGATACTTATTCTTGATCGTGACCTTGTTCAACTGCCGGTAATCAATGCACATTCTCATCGAACCATCCTTTTTCTTAACAAACAACACCGGCGCACCCCAAGGTGAAACGCTGGGTCTAATGATACCCTTCTCAAGAAAGTCCTGTAATTGCTCCTTCAATTCTTTCAACTCAGGCGGGGCCATACAGTATGGCAGGATAGAAATGGGTTGGGTGCCCGGAGCCAAATTAATGCAGAAGTCGATATCCCTGTCGGGTGGCATACCCGGCAGGTTTGAAGGAAAAACCTCAGGATCCCGAACATAAGCCAAATAGGCCAAGCACCCCTTCTCGACCATACGTCGAGCCTTCACATATGAAATAACACTTCGGGTAGAATGACCAGGAGTCCCTCTCCACTCTAAATAAGGCATACCCGGTAAAGCTAAGGTCACAGTCTTGGCATGACAGTCCAAGATGGCATGGTAAGGTGATAAACAGTCCATCCCCAAAATAACGTCAAAATCGACCATGTCTAAAAGCAATAAATCAACACGGGTCTCAAGACCCCCAATCACCACAATACAAGAGCGATGGACTCGATCGACCACGATAGAATCACCCACCTGTGTAGATACATAAACAAGGACACTCAATGAGTCACTAGGCATGACCAGGTACAGTGCAAAATAAGAGGATACATATGAATACGTAGCCCCTAGATCAAATAACACTGAAGCATCTCTATCACAAACCAGAATAGTACCTGTAATAACTGCATCTGAAGTCTCAGCCTCGGGCCTAGCTGGAAGGGCGTAACATCAGGGCTGGGGCCCACCACCCTGAACTACCTCTCTGGGAAGACATGTTGCTAGCTGGCCTCCACCTCTGGCGGTCTGAGCTCCACCTCTAGGACCTCTACCTCCACCTCTAGCACCTCTACCCCAACCCCTAACTGGCTGGGCGGACTATGTAACACTTGGTGCCTGTACCATCGCACGAGAACCTTGATGCTGAGAGCTACCCGGTGCCCGAGGGAAAAACATGGCAATGTAACCCAGATCACCACAAGTGTAACAAGCCCTCGGCTGCTAAAACTGTTGGCCCTATCGACCTGAATGACCACCTTGGAAACTCTGAACCGGTGGTGCACTGATGGGGGCTGGTGGTATACTGTAAGGCTGCTGATCAGAATAATGTGTCTAAGAACCACGACCACCTGAAGTACCATGAGAGACCTGGAGAGCTGATTGAAAGGGCCTAGGAGGATGGCCTCTACCATATGAATTTCTACCTCCAGACGAGGTACCACTGAATCTTCCTAAATGACGGGGCCTCTTATCCGACCTATGACCACCTCCTTATGACAGAACCATCTCAACCCTGCGGGCCACATTGGCCACTTCTTAAGTGATCTCACTCCCGGCCTCCTTGGCCATCTGAAGATGAATCGGCTGAATAAGACCATCAATAAACCTCCTCACCCTCTCTCTCGGTGGGAAGTATGACAAGAGCATGGCGATCTAGATCGATGAACCTGGTCTTATACTGGGTGACCATCATGGAACCCTGCTGGAGGCGCTCAAACTGCCTCCGAAAGGCCTCTCTCTGAGTCACGGGGAGAAACTTCTCCAAAAACAACGTTGTGAACTGCTCCCAAGTCAAAAATGGCGAACCGGCTAGTCTAGCTAAGCAATAATCCCTCCACCAAGTCTTGGAAGGTCCAGACAGACGAAAGGTAGCAAAATCAACTCCATTGGTCTTAACGATCCCCATGTTCCGAAGAAACTCGTGACAACTATCCAGAAAATCCTGGGGATCCTCAGTAGATGCACCGCTGAATGTAGAAGTGAAGAGCTTGGTGAACCTATCCAACCTCCACAAAGCATCGGCGGACATAGCCGCACTACTACACCCGGCTGGACCGCCACAGCTGGTTGAACCGCCGGAATCTGAACCTGGGGAGCTACCTGCTCTAGAGTGCGCGTAGCAGGAGTCTAAGCCCCTCCTCCAGCCTGAGAAGTGGCTGGTGCTACTAGAAGCAAACCTGCTCGGGTGACACTCTCCATGAGGCCAACCAATCGGACCAGAGCGTCCTGAAGAGCTGGGGTGGCAATGAACCCCTCTAGGACCTAAGATGGGCCTACTAGAACTACTGGGGCCGGAACCTCCTCCTCAAAATCAACCTGGGGCTCTGCCACTAGTGCTGCTGCTCGGGGCTGAGCTTTGCCCCTACCTCGGCCTCGCCCTCTTCCCCTAGTGGGAGTTGTTGTAGGGGGCTCGGGATACTGAGCGGTAGATAAGGAAGCGCATGTTCTCGCCATCTGCGAAGAACAGAGTAGAAGTTCAATTAGCATATGAAGAACAAATCCGCACGACAAGAAAGAACAAATATGAGATTTTCCTAACTCTGTAGCCTCTGGGGGATAAATAGAGACGTCTCCGTACCGATCCCTCAGACTCTACTAAGCTTGTTCGTGTGTTGTGAGACCTATGCAACCTAGGGCTCTGATACCAACTTGTCACGACCCGGATTTCCCACCCTCGGGAGTCGTGATGGCGCCTACTAATGCGAGCTAGGCAAGCCAATCCTTAACTGCTTATTTCATTAACAATTTCTCTTTTTAACAATTATTAGTGATAACATGAAAGCAACAGAATTTAAATGATTATGCGGAAGACTTAAATTAAAGAATATGAAACCATAATGCGAGAATAAACATATGTCTTTACCTAAGAACTGGTGTCACATTACTCACGAACTTCTAAGAGTACTAAATACAACCGTTTGAAAGAAAAAAAAATATAAGTTGTTTTATCTCGAAATACATGAGATAACAGACTAGAATAAAAGATAGAGGAGACGACGGGCCTGCGGACGCCTGCAAGGCTACCTCGGTGTCTCACTGGACTGAAGGCTGACCCCTGCGCTACTGCTGCTGTCCAAGACCTAGATCTGTGCAAAAGAGCACAGAGTATAGTATCAGCACAATCAACCCCATGTGCTAGAAAGTGTCCAGCCTAACCTCGGCGAAGTAGTGACAAGGCTAGGACCAGACTCCAAATAGACCTATACGGTTCATATACATATATATATTCAGCGGGAAAAGAGATACAGAAATAACCAGTCAATGTGGGAGGGGGAAACATGTTGTGGGGAGGTAACAGTTTCAAATAGAAATCCTCAGTAACAGAAAGAAGCAGCAAAGCCAGAATATCAACAAGAATCAAAAGTCAACAATTTGCACGGCATCACCCTTCGTGTTTTTACTCTCATTCTCACCAAAACAATACTCGGCATTACCCTTCATGCTTTATGCTCTTCCTCACCCAAACAACAATCACAAGGCAAATAGGGTAAGGGAATCTATAACCTCAAAGTAAATCAAATAACAACAAGTAATGAAAGAAACAACATAACTCGGATATCAACAAGAAATTAGGAATCAAGAAATGCACGGCATCACCCTTCGTGCTTTTACTCTCGTCCTCACCAAAACAATAATATAATAAAAATATGCACGGCATCACCCTTTGTGCTTTTACTCTCTTTCCTCACCATATAATCAATAAAATCGGCACGGAATGGTACATCGTGCGGCACGACATTACCCTTCGTGTTTTACACTCTTCCCTCACAACAGCAAGCAATGCACGGCATCACCCTTCGTGCTTTATACTCTTCCTCACCCAAATAACAATCACAAACAAAGAGGCAAGGGAGTACACAAATAATGGTAGAAATCCCGGCAAGGGAATACAATCAAGCAGCTAAATCCCGGCAAGGGAACACAATTAAGTAGTTAAATCCCGACAAGGGAACAATATCAATATTCTCATCTTCCCGGCCAGGGAGATAATCAACAAAATAACAAACATCCCGGCAAGAGAGCAATTTAATAATTCTTTCTCTTTCTTTCACTTTCACTTCTCATCTCACTTTACCACCTGAGCCAACGCTCTATAGGGGTTCAATCATCTCGTACACTTTTACAATTTGTATTATAGCTCGAGCCAACACTCCTCAAAGTGCAAGGATCAAAATTTCTTTCACATGCTTGTTACAATATACAGAAAATCATCATTAAGGCATGGAAGATACAACAAAATCAGAATATCCGCAATATAAGGACTCACGGTCATACTAGACACCAACGTATAGATACTCGTCACCATTCCTATACGTCGTACTCGACAATTAGCACGTAGCAAATAAGACTCAACTCCTAATACCTCAAGTTAAGGTTAGACCAAACACTTACCTCGAAGCTTTGAACACCACTCAAGCCTCAATTATAGCTTTACCCCTTGATTCCACCACCAATCCACTCGAATCTAGTCACAAGTTACTTAATTACATCAATAAGTGCTAAATGAATCAATCCCAATGTATGAAAATGAGTTTTCCCAAAGTTTTACTAAAAAAGTCACAATCACCCCCGGGCCCACGTGGTCGAAACCCGAGGTTCGGACCAAAATCCGTTTACCCATTCCCCCACGAATCTAAATATATAATTTGTTTTGAAATCGAACCCCAAATTGAGGTCCAAATCCCCAATTTTTAGAAAAACCTAGGTTCTACCCAAAACTCCCATTTTCCCCCATGAAAATTTTTGATTTTAAGTTGAAATCGTGTTAAAAGATGTTAAGGAGTGAAGAAAATGAGTTATAAATCACTTACCAATCGTTTTGGAGAAGAAAATTATTTAGAAAATCGCCTCTTATGTTTTGGGGTTTTTGAAAAGTGTAAAAATAACTGAAATTCACGTGTATTTATACCCTTCTGAAGCCCCCTGTGCGGACCACGCTAAGCCGACCGCAGCCGCACAGCACCCACCGCGGACCGCGCAAAGATGACCGCGGCCGCGCTGGCCCTTCCTGATGACCTGCGGACCTTTGCCCCATGCGGACCGCGCTAAGCCAATCGCGGCCGCATATCACCCACCGCGGACCATGTAAAGGCGACCGTGGCCGCGCTGGCCCCTCCGCGGACCACGTAAAGGTGACCGTGGCCGCACGCGATACCTCGCAGGCTGTGCTAAAGGGTTCAGAGGCATGCAATATTTTTTCTAAACCTGCAACATCTAATCTTTTAAGCCTATGGCATCCCGGAACCTACTCGAAACTCACCCGAGCCCTCGAAGCTCTAACCCAAGTATGTACACTACTTCTAAAACACTCTACGAACATATTCGTGTGGTCAAATCATCAATATAACATCATGAACATCGAATGAAGCCTCAAGATCAATGGAATCTCTCAGATTTCCCTTTTAAACATCAATTCCCCAATTTGGGTTTGGATCGCGTCAAACGACGTCCTTTTTTAACCAAACTTTATAGGAGTGATTTCAAACATCTATAAGACCTGTATCGGGTGCCGAAACCAAAATACGGGCCCGATACCATAGTCTTCTAACCAAATTTCATTTCCAATTTCCTTAATTACTTCAAGAAAACAATTTCACTCAAAAATTCATTCCTCGGGCTTGGGACCTCAGAATCCGATTCCGGGCATATGCCCAAGTCCCATATTTTTCTATAGACCCTTCGAGACCGTCAAATCACGGGTCCGGGTCCGTTTACCCAAAATGTTGACCGAAGTCAAATTTCTTTTTTTATTTTAATATCAAAACTTAGCATTTTCACAGAATTTCATATTTAAGCTTTCCGGCTACGCGCCTGGACTGCGCACGCAAATTGAGGCAACCCTAAATGAGGTTTTCAAGGCCTCGGAGACACAGAATTCAATTAGAAATCGATGATGACCCCTTTGGGTCGTCACATCTCCACATTGACCCATTGGAAATCCAAATCCGGGAAAGGCATCGTTACTGCAATGTGGTTGAGGTGGAACCAAATGTTCAGCCATGGTATCACCATATCAAGAGATTTTTGAAAACGAAAGAATATCCCGAGCAAGCCAATGGAGACCAAAAGAGAACCATTAAAAGGCTTGCCAGCGGTTTCTTCATGAGTGGCGAGGGCTTGTACAAAAGGACTCCAGATCTCAACTTGTTAAGATGTGTAGATGCCGAAGAGGCCGGAAGAATCATGCATGAAGTGCACGTAGGAGTGTGTGGACCCCACAGGAATGGATACGTCCTGGTAAAGAAAATCCTTCGAGCAGGCTATTACTGGATGACTATGGAAAAAGATTGCTTCAGTTTTGTCCGAAAATATCATCAGTGTCAGGTGCACGGTGACCTGATTCATGCACCGCCTAGAGAATTGCATCCTATGTCAGCACCGTGGTCGTTCATTGCTTGGGATATGGATGTTATTGGGCCAATCGAGCCAAAAGCTTCAAATGGGCATAGATTCATATTGGTTTCCATTGACTACTTCACAAAGTGGGTTGAAGCAGACACCCTCAAGGCCGTTACTAAGAAAGCAGTGGTGGATTTTGTGCACTCCAACATCATCTGCCATTTTGGTATTCCTAGGACCATCATTACGGACAATGCTGCGAACTTGAATAGTCATTTGATAAGGGAGATATGCGAATAATTCAAGATCATGCATTGAAACTCTACCCTTATTGGCCCAAAGCTAATGGTGTCGTTGAAGCAGCAAATAAGAACATCAAGAAGATTCTTAGGAAGATGATCCAAAGTTCCAGGCAATGGCATGAAAAGTTGTCATTTGTGTTGTTGGGATATCACACAACTATGCGCACATCAGTCGGAGAAACCCCACATCTATTAATTTATGGTACTGAAGCCGTAATACCTACAGAAGTTGAAATTCTTTCTCTCCGAATCATTGTAAAAGCTAAGATTGAGGACATTGAGTGGGTCAAAACTCGTCTGGAATAGTTAACCCTGATTGATGAAAAGAGAATGGCCACAGTTTGCCACGGGAAATTGTATCAACAAAGGATGGTTCGTGCCTACAAAAAAAAGTGCGGCCTAGGAACTTTGAAGTAGGGCAACTTGTTTTGAGACATATTCTCCCTCACCACTAGGAAGCAAAAGGAAAGTTTTCTTCTAACTGGAAGGGCCCATACATTATCAGAAAATTATTGCCAAAAGGGGCATTATACCTGGGAGACCTTGAAGGAAATGACCCTGAAACAACTGTAAATGCAGACGCAGTCAAAAGGTATTATGTTTAATCTTTCTGCAGCACCGATACTAGCCGATTGGGATGACGAAGGCTTTCATTCTCGCTACTCCAAACACTTCAACCTATTTGCTAACCCTTTGAGCCGGCTACCCTTCTTTGATTACCCTTTTTGGAATATAAAAACGTTTGTAAAAATAAAAAATAAAAATAAAAAATAAAAAAGTCAACAAAAATTAAGAACAAAGTCTTCCTGAACTACGTTCGACTTGATTCCGAAAGGATACGTAGCCAGCCTCTCTCTGGGGTTCAGTCACACCAAAACAAAAATCCAAATTCCCTCAAAAGTGAAACTGGGGCAGATATTGTAATGGTTCGGCAATAATCCCGCCTGAATGGTACCAAAGTTGTAATTTGATCCAAATTCCTTTTACCCCGAACATTGTTCAAGTCCTTCCGATCAATCAGTGAGAATGTTCAAGAATCCGAGAATGCAACTATTTGGATTTGATGCAATCAAGATGAGAGAAATAAAATGAGAGAGTCTTATTGGTGAAAATCCACACGGGCACCGTAAGGCGATGGTGAGTAGAGAAATTAAAAAATGAAAGAGTTTTGTTATTGAAAACTCGCAAATAGCAGTATAAGGCGATGGTAAGAAGAGAAATGAGAGAGGTCCATTGGCAAAAACCCACAAAGGGCGCCATTGATCGAAAAAGAGAATTCCTTACAACTATCGGCACTAATAAGAGTCCTGGCAAGGTTTCTCGGTTTTGAGATATGGATTATGAAGGGTTTTTACGAGATTGGATGGCTGCGCAGATCCGGCATCCAGTCCAAAAAGCATGTCATGTCTATTGAAGTCTACATGCACTCCAGATAAGTCCTTATTTCTTTCCCTCGAAAGGGACGCTTCTTGTTAAATTCATTATCCTACTTTTGTTTACTTTTCTTTGAGTCCCTTTCGGTCTAATCCCTCTTTGAAACTGATACAAAGAAAAGATGGAAATATTGGTTTTACAGGTTTTTGCTCAACAAAAGCCAAATCCAAAGAAAAGCACCTAGCCTTAGCATGTGCCTCAAGTCGATCTCGACTGGCCATGAGGGCCGATGCTCCAGGTTCAAATTTATTGAAAAGGAAAGAAATCCAAAGTTAAGTGTCCATAAAGGCAGAATAAGATGAAAAAGCCAAAGTCCCACACGGGTGAATCATCATGTGAAATTTTGGAAAGTCAAGGTCCCTGGTGTTAGAAGAGAGATCGATCTCCAGAAAGCCAGCGAACAGTAGAGGTTTTCATCAAAAGAGTTGGACCAAGATCGAAACAATCAAGACCACAAAACCAACCAGCGTTTCAAACTAACCATTGTTCTTTGTTTGAAAACATGAAACAGGTGCAATCCAAACCAACCTTGCAAGAAGCAAGCCCAACCAAAAGAAACTACGGAAGGGCTAGAAACAACTTTGGAGCAACAATCCATAAAAGGGAAGTCCCCTCAAAAAAAAAATTCCCACATTCACTCATTCTTTGAAATAAAAAAAAAAAGAAGAAACAAAATGAAAAGAAAACATAGGGTCTCCACTCCCTAGTTGAGTTTATTTTTAGACATAGGGTCTCCACTCCCTAGTCGCCTTTCCAACATAGGGTCTCCACTCCCTAGTTGAGTTTATTTTTAGACATAGGGTCTCCACTCCCTAGTCGCCTTTCCAACATAGGGTCTCCACTCCCTAGTTGAGTTTTTTTAGGTATAGGGTCTCCACTCCTTAGTCGCCTTTCTAACATAGGGTCTCCACTCCCTAGTTATGTTCATTTTATACATAGGGTCTCCACTCCCTAGTCGTCTTTCCAACATAAGGTCTCCACTCCCTAGTTGAGTTTATTTTAGACATAGGGTCTCCACTCCCTAGTCGCCTTTCCAACATAGGGTCTCTACTCCCTAGTTGATTTTATTTTAGACATAGGGTCTCCACTCCCTAGTCGCTTTTCCAACATAGGGTCTCCACTCCCTAGTTGACTTTATTTTAGGCATAGGGTCTCCACTCCCTAGTCGCTTTTTCAACATAGGGTCTCCACTCCCTAGTTGACTTTATTTTAGGCATAGGGTCTCCACTCCCTAGTCGCTTTTCCAACATATGGTCTCCACTCCCTAGTTGAGTTTATTTTAGACATAGGGTCTCCACTCCCTAGTCGCTTTTTCAACATAGGAGCTCCACTCCCTAGTTGCTTTTTCAACATAGGAGCTCCACTCCCTGGTTGAGTTTATTTTAGACATAGGGTCTCCACTTCCTAGTCGTTTTTCCAACATAGGGTCTCTACTCCCTAATTGAATTTATTTTAGACATAGGGTCGCCACTCACTAGTCGCTTTTCCAACATAGGGTCTCCACTCCCTAGTTGACTTTATTTTAGACATAGGGTCTCCACTCCCTAGTCGCTTTTCCAATATATGGTCTCCACTCCCTAGTTGATTTTACTTTTAGACATAGGGTCTCTAATCCCTAATTGAGTTTATTTTAGACATAGGGTCTCCACTCACTAGTCGCTTTTCCAACATAGGGTCTTCACTCCCTAGTTGACTTTATTTTAGACATAGAGTCTTCACTCCCTAGTTGATTTTATTTTTAGACATAGGGTCTCTACTCCCTAGTCGCCTTTCCAACATAGGGTCTCCACTCCCTAGTTGAGTTTATTTTAGACATAGGGTCTCCACTCCCTAGTTGCCTTTCCAACATAGGGTCTTCACTCCCAAGTTGAGTTTATTTTAGACATAGGGTCTCCACTCCCTAGTCGCTTTTCCAACATAGGGTCTCCACTCCCTAGTTGATTTTATTTTTAGACATAGGGTCTCCACTCCCTAGTCGCTTTTCCAACATAGGGTCTCCACTCCCTAGTTGAAGTTATTTTAGGCATAGAGTTTCCACTCCCTAGTTGATTTTATTTTAGGCATAGGGTCTCCACTCCCTAGTATGCTTTTCCAACATAGGGTCTCTACTCCCTAGTCTGCTTTTCCAACATAGGGCATCCACTCCCTAGTTGATTTTATTCTATACATAAGGTCTCCACTCCCTAGTCGTTTTCCAACATAGGGTCTCCATTCCCTAGTTGGTTTTTGTATAGATATAGGGCTTCACTCCCTAATTTCTTTTTCTCAAGGATACACAATCCTAATTTTATTGTTTTCAATAAAGAAATAGTTTAGATTTTGTTACAATAACTCACGAAATTTTCCTAGTAAAAATTGGGGCAGAAAAATTTTGTTCGTTTGTTTGCTTTGGTGCCTAAACAGGTTTTCTCCGTAAGGCACAAGGTTTGAGATGACCAAAAGAAGAGGTCTCAACCCAAATAAAAGAAAAGAAGAAACAAGAAAAGAAGTTGAACTCAAGGTGCAGAAGCGGAGAAAAGATGCGAACTACTCCAAATTTGACTAAAGTCACAAGTTTTGCATGTCCCGCCTTGATCCGAAAAACTGAAGAATGAACCAGCGATTGCGCTAACAAGCATCAAGATTCAAATCAAAGTCTACGGGAAGAGCTGACCAAGACTCAAGATCAAGCTTTTGAAGGTTTATAGATAGGAATCTTGTAACTTGTAGTTGATAAGCTTAGCTAAGTTTAGCTTTTCATATTTCATTTTGGTGTAATAAGGAGCTCAACAAGCAGAAACAGCAACAACAACAGTGAAATCACAATTTACCGGTAGTCCCAGCTACCAAAACTTCCATAACTATACTGACCTGATTCCTTTATAGCCAAGGATATGTAGGCAACCTCTGAAGCAAGGTTCGGTCAGACTCTTTTCAAAAAATGCTTCTCATGGAGTTTCGAACGAGCAAAAATACCTCGTAATTGCTCATTTTATATTTGCCCTAAAACCCTTCGTGTTTCCGATCAAAGAGGGGCAGTTGTGAGCAAGTGGATTTTGCCCTATACGAAATACTCCTATAAAATCCCAAGAAAATAGGTTTTCTGTTAATTATTTGCCATTTTAGGAATTTTTGTGGAATTTTCTTAATTTTATTTTCATTTTTCTGTGCATGTTTAATTTTTATTTAAATCATACAAAATACCAAAATATCATGCATTGCATTTAGGATCTGTTTTTACATTTTTATAATTAATCAGTAATTATCTGTTTTATAGAAATTTGAAAATCACAAAAAAATAGCTCGTTGTTTACATTTTGTCTTTTAATTTTTAGTTTATTAATTTTTTCTCTTTTAATTTAGAATTAAGTGATGTTTATAATTTTTGTAATTAGGTAATTAGTTTAATTCCACACTTTTAGATAATTTAGGATTTTTAATTATAGGATTTTTAATTAAAAGAAAAATTAGAAATAAAAGAAGGAATTGAAAAGGGGATTTTATTTTCGAAATTGGGTTAAATCTCACACCTGATCTGATCCAAACAGGCCAAAATTGCCCAAAACCCGTCCAATTAACCCAGGCCCAAAGAGCCTCACCCGATCCAGCTCCCCCGGTCCCCAAAACGACCCCGTTTCATGGTAGTGCGATCACAGCCGTTGGATTTTATTAATACAATGGCTTGGAACTATTTACCCCTAAGTATTTAACTATCCGAAGACACCCCTTACCCCAAAAGACCCCTCACTTCATCTCTCTCATTTTCTCTCACCCCTCACCGGCTCCACCGCAGACCGCCTACCGGAAATCGCCCACGGCGGAGCTGTCACTCCAAACCTCCCCAAATTTACACCACAGAACCCCCACAACCTCCTCATTCCCAATCCCCAACTAGTTTCCTTCGAATCATGGCCGAGTTCTTCGAATATTAGATCGAAAAATCCGGCCAGAACATTAATCGTTCCAAATCACTCCAAACCCACACCCTATAATCCTTACCCCTTTCTAAACCCCCAAGCTACCTTTAGCCCCTTCCAATTCGGCCCCAATTTGGTCGAATTTTGGACCTTAAATTCTAAAAGCCTAAAAGACCTCTGCCTGAGTCGATTCCGGGATTTTAATGGCTCTATTCTACATGAGTCGACAGCTTTTGATGAGAGCAGTTGACTCATGTGGATTGGACCTATTGTTCGAGTTACTCTAATCAAGTCCCGACTCCAATCAAGTCCTCTGGTTCCAATTGGTTCTATTATAGGTAATTTTCTGGGCTTTTCTTTCTATCTTCTTTTCCTTTTTCTTTTCTCCTGGCCATCTCTTTCTCCTTTCCGTTGCTTGATTTTTCTTTGAGTTTTGTTCTGTCTAAAATTACATGTCTAGATTTCTTGTTTTGCATCTGGTCATTAAGAACTAATCATGTTAGTTTAGGTTTCGTTTTTAGTTTAGTTTGTTATATACCATGTTTTCCCATGATTTCATCTTCTCTTGTTCACAGTCAGTTTATTCTATGAGAATTGATGAATGTTTAGGTTTTCATTGTTTCAGTCGTTTAAGTTCTACAAATTGATAGAGTCTGAATTCTAGTTGTTTCCTTGTAGTTGCATTTCTGATTTTGGATTACTGTTTAAATGCACTGTTGTTAGCTTCAGTACAAGTTCAGTTTTAATCAATCAAGCATTTCCTCCTATTAAGTTTAGATTGCACCCATTCAATCATGCTTAGGCATTTTGATCCAAATTTTTGACCCTTTTCATTTTGTCCTTGTTTGTTCTAATTTGCTCACAGATAGAAACTTTAGGGGGCTTAATTGAACCTAAAAGTTTAAGTTAAAACTGAAATAGCTGGTAATTCAAAGGGTAAAATTGGGATTTCACATGGGTAGAACTAGGAAAGTTCTAGAACACAGCACAACTATCCTTATCTTTAGAAAATACTGGTTTTGGATAAGGAAAAAGGACGGACAACTATCCAGAAATGTTGTACTATTCTGCAGTAAAAAGAATTAGGTCAGAATATTCTTTTCTAAATGCCATTCTTTAGGCACTCTATATAAAGTGAACCTTCCCTCACTCTCACACACACAATTGAGCATAATTTTACTGCATAAAAGTTCCATTTTCTTTCTGAAAAGGGAGATTCCAGAAAAACTTACGAAAAAACTCGAAAACTTCTCATTTTCTAATTCTTCACAAGTTGAAAATATGGCTTGAAGTGGAAGGTTTTCTTGTTTCCCCTTGGGTTGTTTTGTCTGGTTTCAAAGTATTCCCATTTGGTTCAAGATTTTCTGATTCATCTTTCTGGGCTATTTCTGTCATCACTGCTGAAGTTCAATCTACTATTTTCTGATCTTTAGCTGGTCTTTTAGTTGTTTTTCTGCACTAAGGTATGTGAAACTCCCATGTAACTCTTCTCAGAATATAAAATGAGGGTTTTAATCACTGAATGTATGACCACGCCTAAGTTATATGTGTTCTTGCTGAGATGACTATCATACTTGCTTGCAACCTCTTTCTATAATTCACTAGTGATTTCGTTGTTCATCTTAGATAAAAATGCATAAATCTGGACTGATATGGTGTCTATGGAAGAGTAATTTACATTGTAAAGTTTGGTAATCCATTTTTAAGCACTAATTCTATACTAATGATTGATTATGATTTTTTTACTCATTTGGTGCTGCTCATGGCCAATCTGATGCACAAGGGGAAAGTCTAGTGGCTTCTCTCCTTGTAATTCACAGGGATTAATTGGAGGAGTGGACAGTACACATTCAGGAGTCTGTTGAATAAGAGTTAATGTTCAAGTGGAAGTTGAGAAGCACTAATATACATGTTTAGGTTCATTGGATTATAGCTGAAATCTAAACTCACTAGCTGTAGTTAATCAGCAACAGGAGATTCTTTTTTTGAAGTTTATATGTCGGGACAGTTGGGTTGGAATTTCAGCATCTTCTTTGTATATTAAATTAGTTATCTTAGAAGTTAACATCATTGTAATATTTAAACCTGTTGTGGTTAGATATGGGCATGGTTGAATTTGTAATATTGAATTGGTTACCCTTTGAGAATTTTGGGCCTGGCGGACACTTAGGCCCATATCTTTGGGATTTAATTGCATTCAGCTTCGAGTTCCGATGATGGAACTCATCGAGTAGGCAGGTTTGGGTTCAAGCTTTCTTGGGCCTAGGCCATTGGGCCCGGGTACTACGCCCAATAGTTTGGTTTGATTATAAGGCTTTTTCTGTACATATATAAATATATATATATATATATATATATATATATATATATATATATATATATATATATATATATATAGTATGAATGTATGCATTTTAGGCCTTGCAAATCCGGTTAATGAAATTAAATCTTTGAGTTTAGATTTTTATTTTCTTTTAAGCACTTTTGTTCTTGACTTCCCTACAACATAGTGAAATCATTTCTGCAATTCTTTTTTTTTTTTTTGGAAATGAGTACGTTGTAGAATACAAAGGTAGATAGGCCCAATTAGAGAACATAGCAATTGGGCCTGCCTAAATTTAAGCTCAATGTGGGCTGCTTGGTTCAAATTCAGTAATGAAATCCTTAAGCCCCCTTTTCGATTTCTAGGCCAAATCGTGAGGCCAATTATAGCTCTCAAAGCTGATTTGTTTAATAAGCCACTGCTGGCCCATTCCCTTTGTCCGAAAAAAATGATTAAAAATCTGTTCACAATCAATTAGCTTTATTAAGCTTAAGTTCGTTTTAACATAAGAACATCCTTAGAATGCCTTAATTAAATACATTTCTTTTAAAATCATTTGAAGTATGCCATGCCAAATAAAACCCCTAAGCTCATGGCCCTTATAAAACTAATTAGCTCTTATAGAAAATTTGAGGTATGCCATTTTCCATTAAGTAACCCATGGCCCACATAAAATTAATTCAAACCTTGTAAAACTTGAGGCGTGCCATCAATTAAACTCTCCATGGCCCTCATAAATATTGTTATTAATTTAAACCTTCGCAGTTGTTTTAGGTGCGCTCTTTAAATAATTCAATCACGGCTATGGGTACGGTCCCCGTGACGTAGTTGGAATTTTTAATTACTAAATCTGGGTGTATATTTCATGTGACCCAATTTCAATTCTCAACAATGTTAAATAAAGCGTGTTTTGAACCACGGGTGCATTTCATGTAGTATGGTTTAAGGCGCGTTTTAAATAAAATTGAATCTTCCTGAAAGCGGTTTTAAATTAATTAAAAGCGGTTCTAAGCTAAAATGCACCATAGGTTAAAACATGCAATAAATCGGATAATAGGCCAATTTTAATAGTTTAAGCGACCGTGCTAGAACCACGGAACCCGAGAATGCCTAACACCTTCTCCAGGGTTAACAGTATTCCTTATCTAGAATTTTTGGTTCATAGACTTATAAAGTAACGTCGAAATTTCCTCGATTTGGGATTTAATAAAAAAAATAATAAACCAGTGACTTGGGACACCATAAATTATTCCAAGTGGCGACTCTGAATTAAATAATTCCACTTCGAATAATGTCACTTTAATTGGAAAAATTCTCATATACCTCTCGGGGTATAAAAAAGGAGGTGTGACAAAAACGACCGGTCGAATCGTTACATGCATATACACTATCCTCCTTAGACCCTACTTGTGGGATTTTACTAGATCGTCGTCGTCGTTGTTGTATTCCAAAGTTTCTCTTTAGTGACATTCATTATGAAATATTGTAAATCGTTAACCAAATTTCCCCTCAAATGCAATTGCCGAGTTGAATTTAAAACTTTTTTGATTATAAAAAAAGATTAGAATAAGTTAGGTAAATATAATACCTCAAACTACAAGCAAACTAAGTATTACAAAAGCAAATTTGAATAAAGGTCTCTGAAATTATTTCCTATTTTATGGATTATATATATATATATACTAGTATTTATGAACGTGTGTCGCACGTTAATAATTGCACGTGAAGATTTAAACATTTATTTATATGAAGGAATAATAAAATTTTAATTAATGAGAGAAATTTTATGTTTAATAACACAACAATCATCAAAATGCCAAAAATAGTATTACATTAGCATAATACATGAATTTAAAATAAAAGAACATCAATAATCAATTTTGTCATCTTAGTTAGATAATTATGTAAATTATAGTTTAAAAGTATTTAATGTGATGACATTTTAACGAATACTTCTTTGTGGATAATTTTTTTTCGTATATGTTTCCTCCTAATACTTTGGTTGGTCTGCCTTAACTAGAACTCTTGCTACCGATCTTGATATCCCTCTTGAAAGTACAACATATAGTTGTTCGTGCAAGAAAATATATTACGGTAAATATAGTCCAATATTTAGGATGCTTGTCCTTGTGCTTTATTTATTATATTTGCAAAACATAAATTAACTAAAAATTATCTTCACACATATTTAAAAGGATATTCCTTAGTTTCGGAAGACAAAAGTTGAACTAAGTGATAAGAATATACTTAGAAGCACATTGACCAGCATCATAATTTTTGCATGTATGACGTTATTGTCAAAACTTCTATATACCAACTGTGTGCTATTACGTAAGTTACTCGGCGTATCTAAGTATTTCAGTAGCATGATGGGCATATTTTTCTTCAAAATTAACCTATATACAATGGAAAATCAACACTAACATAAGTAAGAAATAATAAACTTGACAACAAACATGTACGGTAGAAGGCCATTTGGTATTAAAGTATTTAAGTATTCCTCTTGGTAGTAATTATTGGTATCATTTTCTGTTGGGTCAAAAGCTGAAAAACGTTTTATTTTTATTATAAAATTTTGCAATCAACCTTTTATTGATCAATATATTCATTTCTGCTAGCTAAGATATCTTTTAAATCCTATCGTGCAATTTGCACAAATTGCATTTTAATCTAATGATAGAAATATTTCTCTTATTAAATGCACTACCATTACCATTGGGATTGATAACCAAGTATTAAGGAAGAACCAAATCATCTTTTATTGGATGCTCTTCTTTATTTCCGACACGAAACAAAAACACATTGAATACTGGATCTTGCTTTATATTTCTTGTCAGTTGAATTTTTTTCATTTGAGTCCAGAAGTATAACTTTGGCAAGATAGCTTTTACAGTCTCAGCTTTTGTCGATTTTGAAACTATGGGTAGTACTTGATAGAAATCACCTCCCAACCCGTTAATTTTTCACCAAATGGTTCATTAATATCCAATATATCTCTAGAACTCTAGGCAATTATTTCGATCGTTTGATACTTAGCCATAAGTGTTTCATCTCATATTATCAATTTTGCTTTCCTTATAAATTTAGCACCATTACTCTGATTTGATATATTTGTGATGGTTATTTAAGTTGTTTGAAAAGGCATATCAAATCTAAAGTGGGTGGTCTGGCCTCACAATAAAATTATTGGTTGTACACCACTTGCTATTATTGTTAATAATGTCATGCCTCTTAATATGATATTTGCAAGTAATACATCACATAGAAATATTATTTCGATTCCGCCGAAGGCATCTACGAAGAATAATCTCGTTATACCAGAGTTAACTCTTTATATATAGTCTTGAAATCTTGTTCTTGATTAGGATTTAGCTTTGATTGTGCTTCCTCATACACTTGTATAGCATTTTGATTCATAATAAGATACTATTCTTTTTACTTTGTGTTCTAATACTCTTTTTATGGAATAATTTATGTATCCTAAAATTTTATTTAAATTTGAATAAGAATTTTACTCATATGATGAATTTAAAAAATAATTGAATTAGATTCTCTTGCTAAATAATTAATTTAAAAATTTAATTATTTGGCTTTAACATAAAAAATAATTTATTTTAGGTTGATTCAGATCTTAATATTAGTTCATCTCATGTTTTGACTATTTAACCTTAATTATAATTTTATCCACCATAAATTTTATTTTCAAAGAGTAAAAGATTGATATGACATTTCACTTTTAGATCATTATGTTTGTAGAATCATTAGTGGTATTGACTCTTACCAACCATGTTTTTCTCTTTATCACACATTTATACTCTTAAATATTTTCTTAAACTGTTGTTTAATAATTTGGTATTTTTCAATATTACACTAAAAATTGATTAAAAAAATATTATTTGAATAGAAAAATAGTTTAAATATAAAATAAAAATATATTAACGTGGGGGTATCTTTTTCTCAATTTCAACTTTTTATGTAATTCATTTAATATTACTTTTATTTTTTCTTGGTATTGGACATTATATTGTGGTAATGTATTACCGATATAGAGAATTCTTATGAAATTTTATTAAACTTTCCTACATATTTTTTAAATAAGAATTTAATAGATAAAATTTTATTCATTTTAAAATTTTAAATATTAAAAATTAGCATAAAAAGTATCGTAGTCCAAAAAATAGGTTATTACAGTTATGTCATTTCCTTATGAGTGCTTCCGCTTAATATTTTAGGGCTATTTTGGTATATTAATATTGTATTTATGCTTTTATAATAATATAGTCTCTCCTTTTTTCTAAATAAATTTGGACAATATAATACATTATCAAACTAAATTAGTAATAGGACATTATAATACGTTTTTAAATTAAATTAATAATAGAAATTTTAAAGAAGTATATCCTAAAAGTAATAGGATTATATGACTGTGAACACCTAATTTTTGCACTATTTAACACCTCCTAAAGTTATTAGTGTTTTGTTATTTTAATTATTTTTCTCAATTTTTGTGATTTTAATTGCATATTTCCTTTCATAAAATACTAAAAAAAATAGTTACTAGCTGTTCAGTTGGTGAATTAATCTAGTTAATTGATCATTTATTTAATTAATTTATTTGTGTAAAATTAGTTTAATAAGTAGGATTAAGGAAGAAATTTGGCCAAATTTGAAAGAAAAAGTGTCCAAGAGTGCAAGATAAAGGGCTGTCATTGAAAAGGTCTGAAACTGCATAGTTTTGCCTCAAAACTACGTCGTTTCACTAAATGAAACAAGATCAAATCATACCCATCCATTACATCTTGATCCAATGGATCTCATTCACTCTTGGCTTAGGTATTTAAAGCCTCAAAAATCTGAAAATTGTTCTCATTTTCACCCATAATTCTTTTCTCCTTCTTCACTCTTCTCTCTCTCTTCACTCTCTCTACGCCGCCCCAGCTCCGCCCACCGCCGCTGGCCGAAAATCGCCGCCGCCGGCGGACCACCTCCAAACACCTCCAAATTCACACCATGTAATCTCCATAACTTCCTCCTTCCATATCTCCAGACCAAATCCGTCAAAAAAATCCCTCAAACTCCTTGAATATTAGATCTAGGAAACTTTCCCGTCACTTTTTTGCCTAAATTCTTGAAGCTCCAACCACTACCACCCCACAATACTTACATCAATGGATAGAGCTCCTCAAGACCTAGCTATTGATGCCAATTTCACCATGAAAATCCGGCGATCAAAATCCGGCCAAATTCCGGCGACCTCCCCGAACACCCTCTTTTGGCATACCACCATTTTTCGGCCACTTGAATTATAAAATGGTAAAAATCCTATTATTTTTCGTGGCTGATTTTTTATTTTATTTTTATTTTTTCAGATCTTATTTTTGTCTATTATTAATTATTTTAGCATTAGTTTTTGAAGTTTGAAATGTCAAATTTTCTGTTTTTGCACTTGTTGAAGTAGTAAAATAGTTTTGTGTTGATAAAAGTGAGGTAGTGAAAAATACTTAAGAGTATATGGTACTTGTTTGATTGTTTATTTACTACTTCAAGACTCTTTGAGTACAACACTCAAAAGTCAAATTGTTTGGTAAGAAAATGTAGACCTTTGGACAGTGTTTGAATAAAAGTCTGTCTTTGAATAGTGGAGAGCAGATTTTGTTTGAAATACTTGACAAGATTTGAACCAGAAAGTCTGGCATTTTGAATTTAAGAGCAGATTTTGTAGAAAAATCTGCCAAAAAGATTGATTTTTAATTTTTTGGAAATAACTGATTGTTTTGATATAAAAGGAGGACACTCCATCTTACTGAGGGAGCTCTAGACATACAAAAAAGAGAAAAAAATCAGTAGCTATAATATCCCTTAGAAACTTTTGTGAGTTGATTCTTAAGTGAAAAATTTGTTTAAGGAAAATAGAGTAGTCTTGAAAGGTTTTTCTGGAGTTACATAATTGTACTGTTTTGCTGGGGTATTTCTAGTTTATTTTCTTGGGTTTGAATCTGCCGGTTGTCGTTGTCTTTTGCTGTTGTTGCTGCCCATTTAATTGTTTTGTTGTTGATTTTGGAAAGAGCTGACTCTGCTGTATTTGTTCTTCTTTCTGCTGTCCAAGTAATTTTCGGACCATGTAAACTCATAAAATCGAGTTGGAATGAAAGATAATGAAGCTGGAAAATATTAGTAGCTTTATCCTTCTATTGTAATTCATTTTTATATGCTCTTGAATGTTTGATAATGTTAAAACGATATATTAGTTAATTAAATTGTGTTAAACATCTTTAATTATTTTTATTTTTGCAAAGCATTAGATATAATTCCACTGGCATTTGGTTGTCTGAAAGGAGCATATATATTAAAATTTGAACCATTGTAGCCATATTTGTCCCTTTGTTGTCACCAAGCTATTTATTATTATTATTATTATTATTATTATTATTATTATTATTATTATTATTATTATATGTTAGAGTCCCAATAATCCTTTTTTTATCTCTTAAAAAATACTTATTTAGTAAGGTAGTTAGGTTGTAGATTAGAAAGACAATCTGTAAACTTATTTTTGTAAATAGTTGGCTACGGATTGCAAATAGCAAGATATGGCCAAATCTGTAACATAGCTTTAAAAGGCCATATCTGCAGATTTAAAGTCCAAAAGCATATGGGCTTTTGGATTTTGTCTTGGACATGAGCCCATTTGACTCCATCAACCCAATAGTGGGCTGCCTCATTCAATGTCAAGACAAGCCCACATCTTACTAGTTTTAAGCAATGTCAATTGATAATTTTCTCTCATTACTCTCATCTTTTAAATTAGTACTCATAACAATAATTTTCTCTCATTAGTTAAGTTGTAGATTATTATTCAAATCTTTTCTTTAATTTTTTTTAAAATAAATAAAAACGGACATAAGAAAAGCATAAAAATCAAATAAACCACAGTTTATTCAAGTTTAACTCAAGCCAAATGTAGTCAATAAAGCGACCGTGCTAGAACCACGGGACTTAGGGAATGCCTTAAACCTTCTCCCCGGTCAACAGAATTCCTTACCCGGACTTTATTTTCGCAGACCAATAATAATAGAATCAAACCTTCCTTTGAATAGGGATTCAAATAAAAGGTGACTTGGAACACCAGTAGAAATCAATTCCAAGTGGCGACTCTGTAAATAAAATAATCCCTACTTCAAATTTGTCACTTTAATTGGAAAAGCTCTTTAACCCACAATCCATAACATTTTACACTTATCTCTTGGAGGGGTAAAAAGGGGTGTGACAGCTCTGACGACTCTGCTTGGGACAACCAGAATTCGAGCTTGTACATGTTGACTTTTTTTTGGCTTTATTAATTTTGTATATAATGTGATTTATTTGGGTATAATGTGTTACTTGTTTGCTTTTTACCGCTTTGATATTTTTGAATGGTACATATAAACTGTCTTCTCACGTACCCCTTCCGAGTCTTCTTGAATTAAAATTGGGCATTTGCTTGACATAGCCCGCTTTCTTTGAGATAGCCAAGGTGTTTGTCATCCGGTGAAGGAATAGTCACACCTATTTTAGGCGGGGAGCACCACCAATTAAGCCGGAAAGCAATGCTACCGGTACACTGACCCTCCTCGGCTCGAGTTGTCTGCTCGAGTAAGCCAGTCTAGATACCTTTTCCACCAAGATTTAAACCTAGGAGAACAAACCTCATACCAGATTTTTCTTAGTAGGTTCGCTCTATGTGCATCACATGCATTTGACTTAGCGAAACTCGGCATAGGGGCCGGGTTAGTATAAGACAGGTATCCTATTTGAGACCATCATGTTCACGTATGTGCTACTTGATACATCATTTGGAAGGCTTACTTGCATTGTCGACTGGCTTTAGAAAATTAGTGTAGCAGAATTATTAAAAAAAAAAAAGGTACCCAGTTTTACCGAACTACGCGAGTCTGATTCTCATCGGATGTGAGATACGTAGGCAAACCTCCTCGGTTCTGGCCCCCAGTTTTAAAAAAAAAATTCAAATATATTTCCCTTTACTTCCTTCTTTAGAAAATAATTTCTTAGAGACCCCAATTTTTTTTAAAAAAATCAAAAATATTTTCTTCTTTTTTCTTTTATAAGTCTTTCTTCCACAAAAAAAAATCAAAATCAGATTTTTTTTCTTCTTCTAAAATCACAAAAAAATAAATAAATGAAAGAAAAAATCGAAAATTCCAAAAAAAAAATTGTTGAATTCCAAAATATTTTTTTTTCTGCTTCGGAAGTTTTTCTTTCAAAAATTGAAAAAAATATTCGAAATTCAAAAATATTTTATTTCTTCTTTAGAAGTGTTTATTTCAAAAAATTCCAAAAAAAAATCATTTTTTTTTTAATTCTTTCTTTCAATAATTCCAAAAACAAAATGAAAAAAACAATCGAATTTCAAAAAAAAATCGCTCTTTTTTAGAAGTCTCACTTTCAACAATTCAATAAAAAATTGAAATCTAAAAAAAAATCTTTCTTCTTTTGAATCCTTTCTTTCTACCAAAAAAAATTCCAAAATCATTTTCCTTGTTAGGAGCTTTCGTGGAGTTATTTGTATATGAGTAAAAACGAGAGTTAGTTTGTGTACTTTATTCCTGATTTTTTCTGAACTACGTAATGATCTAATTCATGTGGCGTCATGATACGTAGGCAATCCCCATCGGATTCGATCATAACCATAGAATTAACTGAGGAAAAAATAAACTAGAAAAAAAAAAGAAAAAAAAAGAGAGAAAAAAAGAGAGTGACAAAAAATAAAAGAGTGACCAAAAAAAAGAAAGGAGAATGCCAAAAAAATAAAAAGCGACAGAGACGAAAAAAAATCAAGAGTGATTAAATAGAGGTAGAAATAAAAAAAAAGAGGTACATACTTAAAGGGTTAGTTAAGGCCGGGATGAAACATGCAACCGTTCAAACACATGGTAGAAATGTTTAACTATTAGGTGCATTGCATCCCCAACGTGCGATTTTCTATGTGTTAAATGTCTCAAAACTAATGAGGTTGTGGTGTGAGCAAATTAGTTAGGTTCTGTTCAGGTGGTTGGTTTTGTTGGTATGCAGTGATGAACGCGCAACCTTGCACGCGACCACAACATTATACACAAAACTGAGCTCCACCTCCCAGAAATGCACATCCTTACCCATCTCTATATAATCCCCAACCAAATGATCTCCAATACAATCCTCGCCTAAGAGAGCCTTTCAGAAAGAATCAGTTCACCCCTATTGGTAAATCGTATTCAAGCTTGTTCCAAAAACTAATCAGGCTAGATCTATTGCAGCCAGTGGCCCCGAAATGGCCGAACCCCGAGTCCCCCTTGCACCGAGCTGATGCTAGATGTGAATACTACTCTAGAGCAGTGGGACACAGTACAGAGGACCGTTGTACCCTCAAAAGGGTAGTTGAAGATTTGATTGAAACTGAAAGAATCGTTTTTCGGGATGAAGAAGCTTCTGATGTGATGAACAATCTGTTGCCTGCCCACAACATTGGGCTAATGGTCAGAATGATTTGTGAAGCTGAGGAATTTGATCCGGCACTGAAGGCCGTTGCAGCCTTTGCCGAGATAGAAGAAAATCCAAAAATGGTCGCCAAGCATGAAAGTTCCCCATCAAACGGGAGTCTTAGTGGCCAGTCTTGCTATCCTTTCTGCATCCGGATTATCTCAGGGTGTGATCCGGATGTTTTACCTTATTGTCTTACTTTCTGATGCAAACCCTTCTATCTTCAAAAAATTGAAAAAAAATCAAAAATCAAAAAATCAAATGAAATTAATATTTCATTTTCCAGGAATGTCTCTTTTCTTAATCTTGTCATTTTTCTTTCTTATTCTCTTTTTAGTTCTGTTAAATGCAGATTTCAATAACATGACATGCTTGCGGACTTCATGCCCATATCCTGAAAGTTGTTAGGCCTCGAAATAATGAATCAAGGATTAGATCGCAATGAAGATAAAGTTTAAGGAAATAAACCAAAGAGTTGGAACAACTGAAGGAAAATTGGTTCCCAGATTGGAAAGGTTCGTACATTGCAACAAGAGTACTGCCAAAAGAGTGTGTTGCACTTGGGACACATCGAAGAAAATGTCCCTGAAATAACTGTCAATGCAAATACAGTCAAAAGGTACTATGTTGGATCCTCCATATAGTACTAATATTCTCCAATTGGGACGACGAAGGCTTTCATTCTCGCTACCCAAACACTATCAACCCTTTGCAAACACTTTGAGTCGGCTCCCATTCTTTGATCACCCTCTTTGGAACCTAAAGGTGTTATTGAAAAAAAAAGCAAAAAAAATGAAATGAAAAATGAAACAAAAAATATCAATCAAAACAAGTTCAAGTCATTCTGAACTACGTTCGACTTGATTCTGAAAAGATACGTAGGCAACCTCTCTCTGGGGTTCAGTCACACCAAAATAAAAATCCAAATTTCCCCAAAAGTGAAACTGGGGCAGATGTTGTAATGGTCCGGCGATGGTCCCGGCTGAATGGTTCCAAAGTTGTAATTCGATCCAAATCATTTTTACCCAAATCCTTTCAAGTCCTTCCGATCAATCGGTGAGAATGTTCAAGGATAAGAGAATACGACTACTTGGATCCGATGCAATAAAAATGAGAGAAATAAAATGAGAGAGTCTTATTGGTGAAAACCCACACGGGCATCATGAGGCGATGGTAAGAAGAGAAATGAAAAATAAGAGAGTCTTGTTAGTGAAAACTCGTAAAGAGCACTATAAGGCGAGAAAAAAAATGAGAGAGGTCACTCGTGAAAACCCGCAAAGGGCGCCCCTGATTGGAAAAAGGATCCTCACAGCCATCGGCACCGACAGAGTCCTGGCAAGGTTTCTATATTTTGAGAAAAACATTGTGATGAATTTCTGAGAGTCGGACGGTTTACACAGATTAGGCATCCATTCCAAAAGGCATGTCATGTTCATTGAAGTCTGCATGTACTCCAGATAAGTCCTTCTTTCCTTTTTCCGAAAGGGACACTTCTTGTTTTAAACTCATTCTCCATTCCATTGTTTGTTTTCTTTGAATCCATTTCGGTCTAACACTATTCCGAAACTAAGACAAAGAAAGGATGGCAAGACTGATTTATAGGGTTCTCATTTGGCGCGAGCTAGTGTGCAGAAAGGCACCCAGCCTCGTATGGGCATCAAGTCGACCCCGCCTAGCCATGGTGGCCGATGCTTCGAAATCAAAACTCTTGGAAAGAGAAAATCAAATGGAGCGCCTTTAAAGGCAAATGAGGTTGAAAAGGTTGAGTCCCACGTGGCTAACCGTCTCGGCAAAGAGGTGTAAAAAGCCAAGGCATCCCAAATGCTCTGAATTTGAAGTTGGGAGAAAGAAGCCAGAAAAGAAAGGCCAACGAAGGCGAAATAAAATTGGAAAATGTTAAGTCCCACGCGACTAGCCGTTGCAGCAAAGTTTGAGGAGCCGAAAGTTCCCCAATGCTCCGAAGAAAAGAAAAGAAAAAAATGATGAAAAAAAGAATATAAAAATAAAAGAAAAAAGAAAAAGAGAAATCAGAAGGAAAAGGCCTATGAAGGCAAGATAAAGTCGAAAAGGTTGACTTCCACCAACCAATCATCATGACAAAGTCTAGAAAAGCTAGAGTTTCTCCAGAGTTAGAAAGGCAATCAGTATTTAGGAAGCAACCAGTTTCAGTTGAAAGGGCCGAGATCAAGTGATCAAAACAATCAAGGCCACAAAACCAACCACCACTTTGAAAACTCACAAACATTTCTTTGTTTGAAGCAGGAACACAGCATGCAGAATGGTGATTCTAAAAGAACGAATGTCACCAAACTTAAGCTCCTTAAAATCTCCATTTTTCTTTTACTTTCGGCATACATCACTATTGTTCACACCTCCTATTTTTACGTAGCTTAACCCATGTAGAACATTTTCGCCTAAGGGATCCAGCTCATAGTTCCGGGTAGAAGTACTCTTCGCTCAGGTTGTTTTGCGTAGCTTAACTCAGACAGAACTGTTTCGCCTAGGGGGATCCAACTCATATTTCCGGGTAGAAGTACTCTTCGCTCAGGGTGTTTTCCGCAGCTTAACTCAGGTAGAATCCTTTCGCCTAGGGGGATCCAGTTCATAGTTTTCGGGTAGAAGTACTCTTCGCTCAGGGTGTTTTACGTAGCTTAACCCAGGTAGAACCATTTCGCCTAGGGGGATCCAGTTCATAGTTCCGGGTAGAAGTAATCTTCGCTCAGGGTGTTTTACGTAGCTTAACCCAGGTAGAACCGTTTCGCCTAGGGGGATCCAGCTCATAGTTCCGGGTAGAAGTACTCTTCGCTTAGTGTGTATTATGGAGCTTAACTCAGGTAGAACCGTTTTCACCTAGGGGGATCTAGCTCATATTTCTGGGTAGAAGTACTCTTCGCTCAGGTTGTTTTACATTAGCTTAACCTAGGTAGAACCGTTTCGCCTAGAGGGATCCAGTTTGTAGTTCTGGGTAGAAGTACTCTTTGCTCAGGTTGTTTTTACGTAGCTTAACCCAGGTAGAACCTTTTCGCATAGGGGGATCCAGCTCAGATTTTCGGGTAGAAGTACTCTTCACTCAGGTTGTTTTACGTAGCTTAACCCAGGTAGAACCGTTTCGCCTAGGGGGATCCAGCTCATAATTTCCGGGTAGAAGTACTCTTCGCTCAGGGTGTTTTACATAGCTTAACCTAGGTAGAACCGTTTCGCCTAGGGGGATCCAGCTCATAGTTTTCGGGTAGAAGTACTCTTCGCTCATGGTGTTTTACTTAGCTTAACTCAGGTAGAACCGTTTTGCCTAGGGGGATCCAGCTCCTAGTTTCCGGGTAGAAGTACTCTTCGTTCAGGGTGTTTTACGTAGCTTAACCCAGGTAGAACCGTTTCGCATAGGGGGATCCAGTTCGTAGTTCCGAGTAGAAGTAATCTTTGCTCAGGGTGTTTTACGTAGCTTAACCCAGGTAGAACTGTTTCGCCTAGGGGGATCCAGCTCATAGTTTCCGGGTAGAAGTAATCTTCGCTCAGGTTGTTTAATACAATTTAACTCAAATCGAACCTTTTTTCACCTAGAAGGATTCAACACTTTATCAATAATACATGGTGCTAACACCTGATTCTATTTCCTTCCAGTAAGATAGGGTACCGGCCCCTGGTTACATTTCCTTTCAGTAGTACGGGATACCGATCCCTGGTTACACAATCATTCGTTACCAAATTTTATCTCTTTTAGCTAGTTTATACTACTATTTCTGTCTGCCTTTTCAATAAATTAGATAATTTACAGATTTCTCTAATAACTCACAAAATATTTCTAGTGTCAGACTGGGGAAGAAAATTTTTTGTTCGTTTTTGTTTGTCTTTGATGGTTTTGCAGGCTCGGCCGTATAGCACAAGTGAAGATTAAAGCTTGCAGTTTCAGTTTCTCATCAGAAGGAAGAAGTCTTTCGATCACAGGATAGTTGGAGTTAACTTTGACAATGTGTCAGTAACCCAGCTTCTCAAGATTCATCTTCTCAATTTCAGATCAAGAAAGCAAGCAACTGAAATTGAGTCATAATCGTTTCTTCAAAGAGTATCAAAATCCAATCTAAGGTCAACGCAAGCGAGCAGGTCAAGAATCAAGATTTGACTCCAGAAGACGCATAAATAGGAATTTTGTACTCTTAGTTTGCAGACATATATAGTACTCTTCTCTTTTTCTTTTTTGATGTAAGAAGCGAGTAACAGCAATAGCAACAGCGACAGCAACAGCAGAAACAGTCTTAACTCTAGTGTCCAGTAGTCCCAGCTACCAAATTTTTCCAGAACTACACTGATCTGATTCCTTTATAGCCAAAGATATGTAGGCATCCTCGGAAGCAACGTTCGGTCACCTTTTTTTCCAAAAAAAAAAAATTGCTTCCATTGGAGTGACATGTGAGCAAAAATTAGCTATGACATTCACTTTTCTTTGCACGAAAACTCTTCATGTTCTCGAGCAAAGAGGGACAACTGTGAACACCTAATTTTTGCACTATTTAACCCCTCCTAAAGTTATTAGTGCTTTGTTATTTTAATTATTTTTCTCAATTTTTGTGATTTTAATTGCATATTTCCTATCATAAAATACTAAAAAAAATAGTTCTTTCTTCATTTGTGCATTTTAAGAATTAACTAGATGTTCAGTTGGTGAATTAATTGATCATTAGAATAAGTTATTTAATTAATTTATTTGTGTAAAATTAGTTTAATAAGTAGGATTAAGGAAGAAATTTGGCCAAATTTGAAAGAAAAAGTGTCCAAGAGTGCAAGATAAAGGGCTGCCATTGAAAGAGTCTGAAACTACGTAGTTTTGCCTCTAAACTACGTAGTTTTGCCTCTAAACTACGTCGTTTCACTAAATGAAACAAGATCAAATCGTACTCATCCATTCCATCTTGATCCAATGGATCTCATTCACTCTTGGCTTAGGTATTTAAAGCCTCAAAAATCTGAAAATTATCCTCATTTTCACCCATAATTTTTTGTCTCCTTCTTCTCTCTTCTCTCTCTCTACGCCGCACCCAGCTCCGCCCACCGCCGCTGGCCGGAAATCACCGCCGCCGGCGGACCACCTCCAAACACCTCCAAATTCACACCATGTAATCTCCACAACTTCCTGCTTCCTATCTCCAAACCAAATCCTTCAAAAATCCCTCAAACTCCTTGAATCTTAGATGTAGGAAACTTTCCCGTCTTTTTTGCTCAAATTCTTGAAGCTCCAACCACTACTACCCCCACAATACTTACATCAATGGATAGAGCTCCTTAAGACCTAGCTATTGATGTCAATTTCACCATGAAAATCCGATGATCAAAATCCGGCCAAATTCCGGCGACCTCCCCGAACACCCTCTTTTGGCATACCACCATTTTTTCGGCCACTTGAATTATAAAATGGTAAAAATACTATTATTTTTTGTGGCTGATTTTTTATTTTATTTTTATTTTTTTGATCTTATTTTTGTCTATTATTAATTATTTTAGCATTAGTTTTTGAAGTTTGAAATGTCAAATTTTCTGTTTTTGCACTTCTTGAAGTAGTAAAATAGTTTTGTGTTGATAAAAGTGAGGTAGTGAAAAATACTTAATAGTATATGGTACTTGTTTGATTGTTTATTTACTACTTCAAGACTCTTTGAGTGCAACACTCAAAAGTCAAATTGTTTGGTAAGAAAATGTAGACCTTTGGATAGTGTTTGAATAAAAGTCTGTCTTTGAATAGTGGAGAGCATATTTTGTTTGAAATACTTGACAGAATTTGAACCAGAAAATCTGGCATTTTGAATTTAAGAGAAGATTTTGTTGAAAAATCTGTCAAAAAGATTGATTTTTAATTTTTTTTGAAATAGCTGATTGTTTTGATATAAAAGGAGGACACTCAATCTTACTGAGGGAGCTCTAGACACACAAAAAAGAGAAAAATCAGTAGCTATAATATCCCTTAGCAGCTTTTGTGAGTTGATTCTTAAGTGAAAAACTTATTTAAGGAAAATAGAGTAGTCTTGAAAGGTTTTTCTGGAGTTACATAATTGTACTGTTTTGCTGGGGTATTTCTAGTTTATTTTCTTGGGTTTGAATCTGCCGGTTGTCGCTGTCTTTTGCTGTTGTTGCTGCCCGTTTAATTGTTTTGCTGTTGATTTTGGAAAGAGCTGACTCTGCTGTATTTGTTCTTCTTTCTGCTGTCCAAGTAATTTTCGGACCATGTAAACTCATAAAATCGAGTTGGAATGAAAGATAATGAAGCTGAAAAATATTAGTAGTTTTATCCTTCTATTGTAATTCATTTTTATATGCTCTTGAATGTTTGATAATGTTATAACGATATGTTAGTTAATTAAATTGTGTTAAGCATCTTTAATTATTTTTATTTTTGCAAAGCATTAGATATAATTCCACTGGCATTTGGTTGTCTGAAAGGAGCATATATATTAAAATTTGAACCCTTGTAGCCATGTTTGTCCCATGTTGTCACCAAGCTATTTATTATTATTATTATTATTATTATTATTATTATTATTATTATTATTATTATTATTATTATTATTATTATTATTATTATTATATGTTAGAGTCCCAATAATCCTTTTTTTATCTCTTAAAAATACTTATTTAGTAATGTAGTTAAGTTGTAGATTAGAAAGACAATCTGTAAACTTATTTTTGTAAATAGTTGGCTACGGATTGCAAATAGCAAGATATGGCCAAATCTGTAACATAGCTTTAAAAGGCCATATCTGCAGATTTAAAGTCCAAAAGCATATGGGCTTTTGGATTTTGTCTTGGACATGAGCCCATTTGACTCCATCAACCCAATAGTGGGCTGCCTCATTCAATGTCAAGACAAGCCCACATCTTACTAGTTTTAAACAATGTTAATTGATAATTTTCTCTCATTACTCTCATCTTTTAAATTAGTACTCATAACAATAATTTTCTCTCATTAGTTAAGTTATAGATTATTATTCAAATCTTTTCTTTAATTTTTTTTTAAATAAATAAAAACGGACATAAGAAAAGCATAAAAATCAAATAAACCACAGTTTATTCAAGTTTAACTCAAGCCAAATGTAGTCAATAAAGCAACCGTGCTAGAACCACGGGACTCAGGGAATGCCTTACACCTTCTCCCCGGTCAACAGAATTCCTTACCCGGACTTTATTTTCGCAGACCAATAATAATAGAGTCAAACCTTCCTTTGAATAGGGATTCAAATAAAAGGTGACTTGGAACACCAGTAGAAATCAATTCCAAGTGGCGACTCTGTAAATAAAATAATCCCTACTTCAAATTTGTCACTTTAATTGGAAAAGCTCTTTAACCCACAATCCATAACATTTTACACTTATCTCTTGGAGGGGTAAAAAAGGGTGTGACAATGACTAAAAATATTTAATTGTATATTCTTTGATTGTATAATTGACCTATATTACGTCATACATGCAAAAACATCACGTGGCATCTATATGACCTAACGCATGAAAAGAGATTCCGAAATTTAGGTCAATGAAAGGATTTTGATTGTTCAATTTTATATGAATTAGATATCCCGAAAGTAATTATACTAATAGGATTCCTAAAGTTAATCACGTAGGATTCCTAACGTGTAGTATTATGTCCTAAAACTAATAGGATTATAAGGCTAATATCTAGAATTCCGGTTGTGCCCTTTTATTATGAGTTATTATGCTTAATATTATAAGGTTATTTTTGTAAATCGACATTGTATTCATGCTTTTATAATAATATAGATTTAAATGAACAACACAAGCATCATCGGTGCGTAGCGCGTGTATTGTAACTCAATGAACGCAAAATTCTTTAGAAAAAATATACGTATTATATTACTTAACTCAATAAAGAAAAAAATTTAATCTATATATTTCACTTCACCTATAAACATCAATGAACGCAAAATTCTTTAGAAAAAATATATGTATTATATTACTTAACTCAATAAAGAAAAAAAATTTAGTTCATATATTTCACTTCATGTATAAACACCTTCCTGAACTTTAAAATTACAAAAGTAAGAACTATCTAACAATTAATTAAGATATATTATATACTACTAATCAAAGTTTTGATCTAACCGTACCCTTGAAAATCATGAGTTGGACATATATGTTTCTAAAGTTTGTAACTTGTTCATTACATTTTTTTAATTTGTATATTTTCATTCCTAAACATAATTAATACTATTGATTTTTGGACATCTCTTATCATATTCATCTCTCTTTTTAATCTCCAAAATAGATCAAGGAGGGAAATTGAAGCAGAAACTTATTATTACGGCTGTAATTTATGAATACTAAACCAGCATACGCAAGGAACAAAAATATACCATACTTTAGCATATACCAAGTAATGAAAGTTACTTCAATTTAGCACACATGATAAGTAGTCAATAATCATAAACAACATAAAAGTAAGGACATGCAAAAAAAAAAATTACTTTTATATGTTTTTCATTCATAAACAACTCCAAAATAATCCAACAAATCAATGTACCTCAACATAGACAGCACGCACCGAAGGTAAACAAGAAAGTGCGGCAAGGAGAAATAAATAGATTTTCATCCATACCCACCATAAGAAATTGATAATGAAGTACCACAAAAATTTTCCAATGCAAATTTATACAAAAAAGAACTTGTGGCAGCATGAGTATGATTATGAAAATAATTAATTGCTTTTGTATATCACGTTTATTGTTGAAGTTAAAGTCATTTCCAAAGAGCCGAAACCCTGTAAATTTCTTTGCATCATTTCACATACTTAGGAAAGAGTCTGCAATTTTTCTTTTGTGTTTAGCCATGTGGCAATGATGAAGGCATTGTCGACTGTTAATATAATGAGATATAAATTTCTTTAGATCAACAAAGTCGTTCATTTTGAAATTAAAACTCATTCACATTTTTTTCTTTGGGAGTCAAAATGCTTGTAATACTGAAAGCCATCCATCCCATAATCATTTTCCGAGAGAATTTCCAACAATGTGTATGATACTTTTTCTGCATATTAAAAATCAAGAAAATGGTAGTTGGACAACGTAAAGAAATATGTGTCCCTTTAACATTCTGTTATAACACAAAGTCATCATCTTTGATATATTTACCAAATTCATGCAGTACACTTGTTAGTTAATATTCATATGGCCATACAAAGATTTAAATAGATAATTATAAATAAAAAAAAATTAAAATACAAGTTAATAATTAGGCAGGAAAAGAATAAAATACAATTTTCTATGAGTATTAATCAATATGAAACATCGAATACTAACTTTTTTGTCGAAATTAAAATAACTGAATATCGTCTAAATCTACGGACATAAACAATAAAAGTTTAATTTACATATAATTTTTTTTGTTTTTTTTACTTATTTACATATTATGTTGTACAAACTATATCACTAATCGGCTGCCGGAGAAACTAAATTGATTTGATATTTTAACTAAATCTATGGTTGAATAAATTTCAAATCTCAAAATTCAAAATTAATTAAGCTCACTGATTGCAAGTTTTGGTCAATAGAATTCTTGCAACTGTAGTTTCTCGGCTATACAAATATGAAGATTACCAAACCATTTTTGAAATAATTCGTCTGTTAAAAAATTATGCATTTATAATAAAGTAATAAATTATATTCATGTATCTCAAACTTATGCACTATTGAATTTTTTTAAGGTAGTAGCATGACAAAGTACACATACTTACTTTTTTAATCTGACAACTTAGTGCTTAATACATATCAATACTATCATTCATAATATTTTAATTATTGTAATGGTAGAATATTAAATTATTCACGAGTTTCCACAAATTTTAAGACGAATCACTCTAAACCATAAATCAAACAAGAAATATATTAAAAGTTTTTATTCTATGTTTATCAATTAAACTGGAAATTGGAAGTCTCTTAACTCTATCAATCTAAAAAGAATCTCAACAAGGTAGTATGTACAGAGAAAGAGAAAGACATAAAGTTCACCAACAAATACTTTATAGGTAAAAAAAAATAAAAATATAGGAAATGTCCTTTTCTATTAGAGAAAGTTAATTAAAACTACAAGGACATTATGTGAATAAGAAAACCAAACTACCACTGTAAATAATGGAACATGTCGAAACTTCTAATGGTGCTGACACATATAAATTTTTTCCTTGAAAATTGATGAAATCTTCTTTACCTAAACACGTTGAAACTCCATCATAAAATGTATCACGGCGTTGTTTGTCGAGGATAGTGTGTGAAGATCATTGTTAACTTCCATTTTCGGGCGCAAAATTAAAGAACTCTTACGAACTAATGTATGGCTACGAGTTTGTCGTTTTTTTCCACTATGGATCTCATTTGTATAGAGTTTTGTAGCTTTTCATCTCCATTTTGTGAATGGAATACAAAAAGGAACGGTTGTGACTTTTAACAAAGAACATAAAACGTTGGCTTGGTTGTTTTTTAGAATATTATTTAGATTAGTTAGGTTTTTAAGAAGGACATTTTGGTAATTCAACTTTTATGTTAAAGGGTTTCCACTTTTATAATAATAATAATAATATATATATATATATATATATATATATATATATATATATATATATATATATATGAGATATACAGTATTATAAAGGTAAACCTGAAGAGAGTCTTTGAGATTTTCAGAAAAGGGAAATTATAAAAGAGAACGGAATCCCATGATTCAAGTTGTTTTGGTGAGTTGCTAAACTGTTGTTAAGTACGAAATTTATTTTGAACTCAGATTTGTCCATACAATATTATATATTCTTTTTCTATTTACTTTAGTAATTACTCTCTTTATATTAAACAAATTCATCATAGGTATCCAAAGTGGAGATCTCTTGGCTGATTTAAGTGTTGATCCAGATGATAAAGTTAAAATCTCATATCTTCTTAGATTGTCACTATTCAAATTTGACCCGATGATTAATAGTATAAATTTTATCTTATCACATTTTCCGTTAGACCTTGATTATATTGAATAATCTGATGATAGGTATCCAAGGTCATTTTCCAAATATGCACACATCATCGTCTGCCCGATTTAAATGTTCCTCCCATGGGCAAGGTTAGCATTTGAATTTTCAGAATGTAACTTGCTCATTGTAAAATTTTACTTTTGACATAAAAATCATTTAGAGTAACATCGCTACACATAGACACAAGTTTATTCTATATTTTATCTCACGCATAACATATCATATGCAACAAAGCCTACAAATTTGATATGAATATGCATCTGAAAGTATGTGAATAAAAATCAACTGATAATCTTGCCAAATATATTATATAAATTGCCGGAAGAAGGGTAAGGGTATATTCGTGATTGAGATTAAATATTAAAGTTGTTTAAATATGCAGTATGGATATTTTAAGTTTCAATACTGCTACTCCACAAGACTGCTCAAGTTGTTTGTTGCATAGCACAACTGTTTTTTAATATAGAATTATAATCAAATTTGGAATTTTAAGAATAATAAATTATGTCTACTACTCTAAGTTATTAAATACTCCTTTTATATTACACAAATTCATCACATGTATCCGAAGTAAAGATAAACTGCCTGATTTAAATAGTGATCCACGTAATGAAAGTAAAGTTTGAATCTCTTTACATTTTCACCATCCAAACTCGACCACTTGGTCAGAATGCCGTCTATTAGTATCACATTATTTTAGCACATGTTAATATAGATCTTTCTTATTCGGATGTTAGTCTGGCCTTCATTTATATTATATAAACTGATGATATAAGTATCCAGAGTCATTCTCCAGATATGCACACGCAACATATGTTGCCCGATTTAAATGCTCCTCCAATATTGCCAAATTGTAATTGAATTTGTTATAACGTTCACATTGAGTACATATGTTGTTGAAAGTTCCTGACAAACAATAATGTTGAAATTACTTTTAGAATCCGAGGCCAAAAATATTGATGGCGTTGTACGAGGTATGTCACGTGCAATATATTATTGGTTGTGCCTTTTAATAGTGTTGAATTTAATATGTGACTTCCTACAGAGATTGTGACTTCTATTCACCCATATACAGTACCAAAAATATGCCCCACATTTTTCACATTCATAAATAGCATCTCCTGTATCCCAATACTCTATTAATGAGGAAGAAATAAAATTTAGCATATATATATATATAGTAATTAAGTAATCCTAACCGTAAAATGGTACTTTTTACACTAAATTATATTTCTTCCTCATTGATATGGTATTGGGATATAGGAGATGCTAATTATGAATGTGAAAATTTTGGGGCATATTTTTTGTGTTGTATACGGGTGAAGTCGGGAATAACGCGCACCCCGATTTTCTGTTGAATAAAACGAAGTGAGGGCATGAACATACGAGATCGAACTTGAAGCTGGGAACTCTTTGTATCGAGGCCCCCGAAAAGTGAATAAAGTGATCGTCATCGGGTCTAATAAAACGACGCACTTCACCCATACACAGTACCAAAAATATGCCCCACATTTCTCACATTCATAAGTAGCATCTCCTATATCCCATACTTATCAATGAGGAAGAAATAAAATTTAGCATCTATATATATAGTAATTAAGTGATCCTAATCTTAAAATGGCACTTTTTACACTAAATTTTATTTCTACCTCATTGATATGGTATTGGGATATAGGAGATGCTACTTATGAATGTGAAAATTGTGGGGCATATGTTTTGTGTTGTATACGGGTGAAGTCGAGAATAACGCACATCCCGATTTTCTAGTGAATAAAACGAAGTGAGGGCATGAACATACGAGATCGAACTCGAAGCTGGGAACTCTTTGTATCGAGGCCCCCGAAAAGTGAATAAAGTGCTCGTCATCGGGCCTAATAAAACGACACACCCCGGACTCGGGATGAGCTCTAAGACCTCGAAAAGCACGATGAACGGTTATACACAACGGGTAGAGGGCCATGATATTCGCAACCAACCGAATATCACGGCGCGGATCTCACTCGATACCGATTACGGATCAATAATTAATAAGAAAGGAAGATTTTTATCTTTTTAAGAATTGTACTAGGAATGAAACTCCCCTACTATATAAAGAGGAAGTTTTTCTTTGATAAAACACATTGTAACACGCAAACCAAAGCAATACAAATTTATTTTTTTCTACTTTCTAGCTATTGTAAAGTTCATACTTTACTGTTTGTTCTTCATTCACAATTGGCTTCGAATTAAGGGTCCGATCGAAGGCAAAACTACTGTCCAACTTAAGTTCGAGCTGGGCCGTAAAATTATAATTGGTTTGATTATTCATTTTGTCTTTAACTCGACTATCTAATATTCTTGATTATTTGTATTGAATCAATCCTCGTATCCTTAAAATCACGTACAAATGTGATTGTTATTTGTTAAATAGCTTGACGCCCACAGTGGGGCTAAGGATAATAGTGATGATTTGATACAAATCTCTATAACACACTCTATTTTACGCTTGTTCTTTAAAGTCTTAATTTCAGGTCAGTATCAAAATGTCAAATTCTCAATCTGCCCACTTGAACATTGACGCTAAGTCTAGACATGGCGATAACAACAATTTGGTGCCTAGCAACAAGGTGCCTCCTGTCGATCCCAACGGAGTTCTAGTTGCCGATCCGGTTGATGCTAACTCACAGGTGGCCATCGACGTCAATCTGCCAACTGATCCCGAAAACATCATTCGCGAGGGACCTTGACCAACGGCTCGAGAAGTGCCCGAAGGTGAAGGCGATGGGGTAAGCCTACGGTTAATCTTCGAGATGTTGCAGGCTCAACAGGCGACGATATCGCAGCTACAGAATCAAAGCCACGCCCCCAGTATAGTTAAGCCCGACCAGTCCTGGGAAAACATCTGAAGAAATGAGCAGATCACCGAGAGACCAGGTGAAGCTGAGCCCGGGGTCAATCCCGAAATAGTGAGAGTGCTCGAAGCATTAATGAAGCGGGTGGAGTCAGGTAAAAAAAATTGAGGCCAATGACAAGAAGGTGAAAACATACAATTTCAAGGTCGATCAAATCCCGGGAGCACCCCCGATATTGAAAGGGCCAAATTCCAAGAAGTTTATCCAGAAGCCTTTTCCTCCAAGTGCGGCACCGGAGCCAATACTAAAGAGGTTTCATATGCCCGATATCTCAAAATGTAACGAAACCACAGATCCAAATGAGCATGTGACCTCCTATACATGCACAATCAAAGGGAACAACTTGGAAGATGATGAAATCGAGTTGGTGTTACTGAAGAAATTTGGAAAAACTATCCAAAGGAGCAATGATATGGTATCACAACTTACCCCCGTACTCCATTGACTCATTTGCTATACTTGCAATGCTTTCGTGAAGGCCCATGTCGGGGCCATCAAGGTCGAGACCAGAAAGTCGGACCTTTTCAAGGTTAAATAGATAGACAACGAGATGCTCAAGGAGTTTATGTCGAGGTTCCAGATGGAACGGATGGACCTGCCTCCAGTAACAGATGATTGAGTCGTTTAGGCATTTACTCAAGGACTTAACCCCCGAAGCTCCTTGGCTTCACAACAGCTAAAACAAAATTTGATAGAGTAGCCAGTGGTAACTTGGGCCGACGTCCACAACAGTTACCAATCAAAGATTAGAGTCGAGGACAACCAACTCGGAGCCCTTTCTGGGTCTGCTTATCCCATCAAGGCCGATGACAGGTCAAAGAGAGCCGGTGATTATGAGCCAAGGCCGGTGAGGGATCGATAGTAACCATACGATGCAGATCGAATAGGAAACGAGAAGCGATCGAGGACCTAGTAGCCGAGGTTTTATGACAAAAATGGTTTTGAAAGATTGCTCGGGGGCGGGGAAGCACCAAGATTATTAGAGTATAACTTCAATATTTATGCTGCCAACATCGTGTCAGCCATTAAGAGCATCAAGGAGACTATGTGGCCTCGACCATTGCAGTCCGATCCTACCCAGAGATCCTAATTTGATGTGTGAGTATCACGGCACTCATGGCCACAGGGACGAGGATTGCCGACAATTGAGAGAAGAAGTCGCCCGGTTGTTCAACAGGCCACTCCGAAAATGTTTGAGTGATAGAGCCAAAAACCACTTCAAGAATAGGGACACCAACAAACAGGCCAAACAAGAGGAGCCTCAGCACGTCATCAACATGATCATTGGAGGGGTCGATGCCCCCCAAGGGCCAATGATAAAGCGCACTAAAGTATCTATCACAAGGGAAAAATGCACCCGAGATTATGTCTCGGAGGGAACCATTTCGTTCAGTGACAAGGATGTTGAGGGCATCGTACAACCTCACAATGATGTAATATCCGTACTTATCGATAAAGCTTGAGTTAAATGTGTCTTGATTGATCCAGATAGCTTGGCTAACATCATCAGATCGAGGGTCGTAGAGCAATTGGGGTTACAGGACCAAATAGTGCCAGCACTCTAGGTGTTGAATGGATTTAACATGGCATAAAAAACCACTAAAGGGGAAATAACCCTGTCGGTGAACACCACCGGGACGATCTAAGAGACAAAGTTCTATGTGATTGAAGGGGACATGAGACACAACGCCCTATTCGGAAGGCTGTGGGTTCAGAATATGAGGGTGGTACCCTCGACCTTGCACCAGACATTGAAGTTCCCTACACCGAGAGGAGTCAAGATGATCTATGAAGAGCAGCCATCCACAAAGTAAATGTTCGCAGTTGATGAGTAATCCCAGTGCCTATGGTTTCAACATCAAGAAACATGGAGCTGACCAGAAAGGAAAAAATTAAATAGCAATCACCGATGTCGGTCTCGGTCGAACCGGAAGAACGAGGAGTAGACAAGGAGGGTGATTATGGAGTTCCGAGATAGTTCATAGCTCTTGATGATACAGACGCCACCAAATCGATGGTCGAAGAGTTGAAGCAAGTCATATTGATTGAACACCTGCTGGATCGAAAGGTATACCTAGGCACAGGAAAAAATTCATTAATTTTATTAAAGATAACATAGACTTTTTCCCTTAGTCCCATCTTGAAATGACATAGATCCCACCAGAGGTAACCACTCATAAGCTGAGCTTGGACCCAAAGTTCCATCCGGTTAAGCATAAGAGCAGACCGCAATTCGAGGTCAAACATATGTTAGTCAAAGGACGAGGTATCCAAACTCCTTAAAATAGGGTCCATTCGGGAAGTTAAATACCCCAACTGGTTAGCTAACATAGTGGTAGTGCCTAAAAAAAGGAATAAGCTAAGAATGTGTGTATATTACAAAGATCTAAACAAGGCATGCCCCAAGGATTTTTTCCCTTTGCCTAACATCAATCGAACGATCGACACGACGGCCGGGCATGAGATACTCAGCTTTCTCGATGCCTATTCCGGGTACAACCAAATTCGGATGAACCCGGACGATCAAGAAAAGACTTATTTCATCATAAAATTTGGCACCTAGTGTTATAATGTAATGTTGTTTGGATTAAAGAATGTCGGTGCCACATACCAATGCCTAGTAAATCGTATGTTCGAAGAATAGACAGAAAAATTAATGAAAGTTTATATTGACGACATTTAGTCAATTCCCTACAAGCAGAGGACCATTTGAAACATTTGCAGGAGACCTTTGACATACTGAAGAAATATGATTTGAAGTTGAACCCATAGAAGTGCGCATTCAAGATCGAATGGTGAAAATTCCTCGGGTTCATGGTATCCAATCTAGGGATCGAGATCAACCTTGACAAAATCAAAGCCATAAAGGACATCACCGTGTAGGACAATGTAAAGGCCGTTCAAAGATTGACCGAGTGTATAGCCGCCCTAGGCTAGTTCATATCGAGGTCCTCGGACAAAAGCCATTGATTCTTCTCACTATTAAAAAAGAAAAATAAATTTTCCTAGACCCCAGAACGCCAGCAAGCTTTAGAAGAACTCAAACGGTACCTATCGAGTCCTCCCGTGCCGCACACTCTAAAGGCGGACGAATAGTTGTAACTTTACTTGGTAGCTTCCGAGGTAGCAGTAAGTGGAGTCTTAGTCGGGGAGGAGGAAGATATGAAAATTCCTATTTACTATGTCAGTAGAACTCTAGGCGAGGCTGAAACATGCTATCCTCACCTGGAAAAATTGGCGCTCATTTTGCAAAGCGCATCCAGAAAGCTAAAGTCGTGCTTTCAATAGCACCCCATATGTGTCGTGACCTCTTACCTACTAAGGAACATCATGCAAAAACTCGAGCTCTCAGGACGGATGGCAAAATGGCCATCATAATCAGCGGGTACGATATCGAGTATCAACTCTGAACCTCTATCAAATCTCAGATTTTGGTGGACTTCATGGCCGACTTTACGCCGGCCTTAATACCCGAAGTCGAAAGGGAATTATTGTTAACCTCAGGGACCACTTTGGGAATTAGAAACTTTTTACGGACGGTGCCTCGAATTCAAAGGGCTCCGAGCTCGACATCGTGTTAAAATCACCTACTAGAAATGTAATTAGGCAATCTATCAGAACTATAAAATTGACTAACAATGAGGCCGAGTATGATGCCATGATTGCAGGCCTAGAATTGGATAAATGCCTTAGAGCCGAGGTGATCGAAGCTAAGCATGACTCCCTTCTCGTGGTAAATAAGGTTAGCGGGGCGTTTGAAGTAAAAGAAGAATGGATGCGAAGGTACTTGGACAAATTACAAATAACACTGCATCAACTCAGGGAATAAACCCTGCATTACGTACCTCGAGATTAGAACAGTGAGGTCGATGCTCTGGCTAACTTGGGGTCGTCGCTCGATGCCGATGAGTTCGGTTCGGGGATAGTAGTGCAGCTCATGATGTCAGTGATGGAAGAAGGCCACGCTAAAGTAAACTCAACGAGTTTAACATGGAATTGGAGGAACAAGCACATAGACTACTTGAAGACCGGAAAAAATCCCTTTGGATCCCAAAGAATCGAGAGCCCTGCGTACCAAGGCTGCTAGATTTAGCTTGATCGAAGGGGTATTGTTCACGAGAATCTTCGAAGGCTCGCTAGCCAAATGCTTGGGACCAGGAGAGACTGAATACGCATCGAGAGAAGTTCACGAAGGCACTTGAGGGAACCATTCGGGACAGAATCTTTGGTTTGAAAACTAATTAGGTCTTACTATTATTGGAATGAAATGGAGAAAGATGCGAAGGACTTCGTACGGAAATGCGACGCCTACCAAAGACACGCCCCAATGATCTATCAATCAGAAAAAATTCTCCACTCGGTTTTGTCCCCGTGTCCATTTATGAAATGGAGAATGGACATCGTCAATCCCCTACCATGAGCACCCGGTAAAGCTCAATTCATATTATTCATAACCGATTATTTTTCCAAATGGGTTGAGGCTCGAACATTCGAAAAGGTCCAGGAGAAAGAAGTCATTGACTTCATCTGGGACCACATAATATGTTGATTTGGGACACTGGCCGAGGTCGTTTGCGATAAAAGAAAACAATTCGTCAACAGCAAGGTAAATAAATTTCGAAGAGCATAAGATCAAGAAGATACTATCAACACCTTACCACCCTAGTGAGAACGGGCAGTCAACGTGAACACATGATTTTTGCCTATATGAAATACTCCTATAAAAATCCCAATAAAACAGATTTTGTTAATTATTTATCATTTTAGGAATTTTGTAAAATTTTATTTAATTGTTTGCAATTTTGTGCACGCTTAAGTTTTATTTAAATCATGAACAGTACCAAAATATTACGCATTGCATTTAGAATTTAATTTTACATTTTTAGATTAATTAGTAAATTAGTGTTTTACAAAAATTGAAAAAAAAACTCATTTTTGCATTTTAATTTTCGAGCTTCGAATTTTGGTAGTTTTTCTTTTAATTTGGTATTTAATTAGTTGTGGTAATTATTATTGGGAGTTAATTAATTTAATTTGGGATGATAATTTAGTTTAGGGATTAATTTAGGTTTTATTTACAATTTTTGAAAAGGAAAAGATTTTTAGAAATAAAAAGAAAGGGAAAAGAATGAAAAGAATCAGAATTTTGGGCCAAATCCATCAAATTCCCCAAGCCCAAATCAAATGCACCCAAAACCCAACCAAAACCAGCCCAAAACTCGTTCCCCTACCCGGCCCATACCCCTCAGCGATGCAAACGACGTCGTTTCAATTACCCTTGATCAGGACCGTCGATCTCAATTGATCGGACGGTCTGGAACTGAGCCTTATCCCATATAAAATTGTCCGAAAATGTCCCCCTACCCCTCACTCATCTCTCAGTCTCTCATGTAACGCCACCGCCTGTCGCCTGCCGGAAATCACCCACGGCGGCGGCCGGCGGCCGATCACCATGGAATTAAAACCGAATACTCTCTTCACCCCCTCCTTCCAAATCCCCGTTCACTTTCCCTCAAATCTGGCCTGAGCTCCTCGAATATCATATTAAAACTTGGAACCCTAGCGCTGCCATAGTTTCTCCGGTGGCGGCGCCACCCCCAATCAATCCCAACTTCACACCATAGAACCTCCATAACTCCCTCATACCAAATCTTTAATTGTTTTCCCTCGAATATGTCCAGAACTTTCCGAATCATAAATCTGACTTGAGTCTAGAAATCCCAAAAAACCTCAAAATCGAGATTTCAGTGAAGATTTAGGTTTAGTTTGACTTTATTCGTGTGTTCTTGATAAGAACACATGATTAACATCAAACTTGGCCGAAAATTGGAAGATTTGAAGACGCAGTTTCCATTCTTTGTTGTCCGAGCTATTGTAGGTATTTTCCCCTTTTTCTTTGGTTTAATCTTTTCTTCATTGTTCTTTCATTTTTTCTCATCTTCTGTTTCTTTCTTTTCTTCTGGATTCTTTCTTGTTTTTCTAGTTCTTCAGGGTCATTTTCTTTAATGCATGTTAGTATTAAGTAGTTTTAATTAGCATGATTCTGTTTTATGTTAAGTTTTGTTCGAATTTCGTTTTGTTTCTATTTTATTTGAGCCCAAGACCTCATGAGTCTTTATGATTCAATAGGCCGATAATTTTTGATTGTTAATTTTGAATTCGGGTTTGTCTGAGTTCAAGTGGACTCAGCCCCTGAAGATTCGAAGCGTAAACCCGGATTTACAGACCCATAATATTTTGAATTGGGTCAATCTGACCCATATTTGTCTGGTTCGGAGAGTAAATAGCAGGGGTTCAAGGGGTAGTCTAGGAATTTAGGTAAGGTAATCTTTAGTAACTGATTTAGGAAGCTGCCTAGAAGGTGGGGAATTGGGACCTATTCTGAAAAACTGATTTTAAACTAGGGACTAGATAGCAAGAATAAAAATTCACAAAGGATTAAAATGCAAAACTTAGCCTATTTCAGCTGCCCTGGTAGCCTGCCTATAAAGGCATTGCTAACAAGAGCTGAAAGGAAGGGGAGAGGGGGAGGAAAAATTTATGAAAACAAAGACGGCTAAAATTTCAGTAAATAACTACTGTTTCATTGGAATCTTGCCATGATTTTCCAAGCATTCCATTTCTGGAAAAGATTTTCTGGTTGATCCGGTGTCAAAAATCAAGTGAAATTGTTTTTTTAAAGTTTGGTTTTCAAAGTTGCTTTGGTTTCGGTTCGAGTGAGACTGTTTCTATTGCTTCCATACTCCTTTTGGTTTAAGTTGATTCTGCTGATTCTGCTATACTGTTGCTGCCTGTTGATATCTCATTCTCTTGTGGCTTTGTTTGTTCAACATCAGGTACACACTCCTGAAACTCACAATGTGATGTTCAAATTAGAGACTTGGAAATGGAAAATGGAATTCTTGATGTTTGAATATTAGACTGTTAGTTTCTAGTTAGGTTTATTTCTGTTTCTCTGTATTTTGCTCTTCTTTAGTGATATGTATTCAGTTGAGGGTTTTTCTGAACATGCTAGACACCATGGTAGAGTGTGTAAAGTGATTTAGTACTTAGACCATACTTTTCATTATGTAAATTAAGTGACAAGAGACTGTGTCAAATGCTATTTTTGTTTGGTTAGTATTCCTTTTCTTCGTGAAGTAGTTCTGGACACGAGATTTTAGTAATATTTGAAGCATTTTGTGTGTGTGGGTCATAGGGTATTGATGATATCTGGTAATATCTATTGTTTGTCAACTGTTGTCGTTTTGCACTAGCCCGGGTTCGATATTGAGACTGAGGTTCTCAGGCTTTATTATTCAGATGTGTTGATATCTTTAAGCTTTGAATATGTGAATTCTTTTACTGGGAAAAGTTGTTTGTCGTTAGTGTTTGGGCCCTTTTTTAGGCCCAATGATTCTTACATTTGTCCATCAAACATTCCTTGCATAAACATGCTTGGCCAGTAAGTGCTGGGACTGGCGATAGAATTTCAGTTAGGCAAGTTGTGGTAATTAGTTAAGGTTTGGGAATAATTGTTAGTTTAATCTTGTTTGCTTTAATCTAAATTAATTAACGATGGCAAGTGATTTGAACAACAATAATGTCTAGTAGCAAGAATGGTTTATTTGTGATATTCAGTTACTAATTGTGTGATTTCTTAAAAGCTCGAATTGTAAATTGGGAAGTGAATGACTGTCGTTCTACTGTGAGAGGATTCGAAATGGAATCGTCTTATTTCTCCAAATTTGGGCTTTCAATGAGCCCAATGTGATTTTGGCGTATGAAAATATTAAATTAGGGTGGCCTTGCACGCTGCAGGCTGTTGGGCTTCATGCTCAATCCATACGTTCCCTCAACCTTCAGTCCTTCCTTCTTGTTTAAACAACATTCTTAGTTAGTTTAAGTGATAGTAAAAGCCTAGTTCCATTAATGTTATGATAATCAAACTTCTCCGACTAATGGAAGTGAGCCTTATTAGATAACACAAATAGCTTTTGGCCCGCCAAAAGTTAGTTTGAATTCTCTTTTAAAAATCGAAATGGAGGTGCGCCGCGCCAAGTAAAATCTCAAATGCGTGGCCCTCATTTAACTATTTCTTTAAAATCCTTAGAATTCGAGGCATGCCATTTAGCAAATTTCTATGGCCCTCACAAAGTTAAAAATGCGTAGTTGCTTTAGGCGCATTATGTTTAATAACATTACCTTCTTGAACTCGGGTGTGCATTTCATGTGACCCAAATCCAAATCTCAACAACGTTGAATAAGATGCATTTCGGATTGCGGGTGCATTTCATGTGGTGTGATCCAAAGATAGGTTTTAAACGATGTTAAATCTTCTTTAAAATAATTAAAAGCGGTTAATAAATCTTAAAATATACCATAGTCTAAAACATGTATTAAAATCAGATAATAGGCCAATTATGATAGTTTAAGCGACCATGCTCGAACCATGGAATCCTGGGTTGCCTAACACCTTCCCTCGGGTTAACAGAATTCCTCACTCAGAATTTCTGGTTCGTAGACTTCAAAAGGAAAGTCGTATTTTCCTCGATTTGGGATTTTAAAATAAAACGATGACTTGGGACACCATAAAATCATCCCAAGTGGCGACTCTGAATAAAAATAAGTAAATAATCCCATTTTGAATAATGTCACTTTAATTGGAAAAACTCTCTTATATACCTTCGGGTGTAGGAAAAAGGAGGTGTGACAGCTCTAGCGACTCTGCTGGGGATCGAACCCAGAATCTATGGTTCAGGGTTCAAGAATTCGACCTTAGAATAGCTGTTATGATTGGCTTTATCTGTTATCTGATTTTCCTACATGTTTGAGCCTAATGTGCTAAATGCTTTTACCGCTTTGATATTCTGTGAACTGTATATAAACTGCTACGAAAGTCTTCCTCTCTCTGAGTCTTCTAAATCATGGAGAAGGGTGCACTTTGTGTGAATTCTCTTCTGTCTAGAGTCTTATCCCATTTTAGAACGAGGTTCGGATAAGTTGCAAAGCCGGTGAAGCTTCTGTATTCTCGGTACACTGCCCCTCCTCGGCCCGAGTTGCCCGCTCGGGTAAGCCAGGTCTAGAACAATAAACCCAAGTTTTAAACCTAGTATAACAAAGCCTCATGCCGGATCCCTAGTAGGAACATTTGTTTGCATCACGTGCATTTAACTTAGGAGACTTAACACAGGGGTTGAGTTTGTCTAGGACAGGTGTACCCGAAATTAAAAGACCATCCTGATGCATCCTACTTGCTACTTGTGCATTTATTTTCTTCGGATTTGCATGTTGACCGGCTTATGAATAATAGGAGAAAAGTTGGGAAAAAGTAAATCAGTGTGAGGGCTAAGAGAGATAGTTGCTTATTTTTGAAAAAACCAATGTCCAAAAGTATACTGAAACTCTGCCAAAATTTTGAAAAAAAGAGAAAAGAAAAAGGAAATCTTGTGTTCTTTCTAAATAGTTGGTTTTATTTTATCAAATTTGCCCGAACTACGCTAGTTTGATTCTCACCAGATGTGGGATACATAGGCAACCCTCATCGGGTCCAACTTTCCTTTTTACAAAACAGCCAAAAAACAACAAAATTTTAATTTTTTGTCAAAAATAAGTCGGGTGATGCCATTCTTGTTTAAAATAAGCCGAATGTCCCCAAAAGGGCGTCGGAAGGCTGTTTTTGCAAGAACAGCCACCTTGGGTCATTTTTGATGGGTAGCAGGCACAGCCTTAAAATCTTCTTCCCCGAAGTGTTGAAAGGCCGTATCTGCAAAAACCGGGTTTTATTTTTGAAGTAAAATTTTGAAAAAATGGTATTACTTTTTTTTGGGTCAAAATAAGTTATTAAATCACCTTAATAAATGTGCAGGATGAGCACAAACGAAATTGAACCCTTCACAGTCCTTAATGAGATGCCCTTAAAGCTTCACATGTGGCGGAATGATCTAGGAAAAGGCAGTAGAGAAACAGTGGTAAAAGTTCTGGGAGGCCTCATCGGATTATTGAACGTCAGGCCAAGGTTGGACATAATTGAAGCTTTAATACCTTTTTGGGACCCGACTCATAATGTGTTCCGCTTCTCTGACTTTGAGCTCACACCTACATTGGAGGAAGTTGCGGGTTATGTGGGCCTTAATGGAAACTTTAGAAGTCGATATCCATTGTCACTAAGACCGGTATCTCCCCATAGATTTCTAGATTTGCTGAGTATTAGTCGGGATATTCAGGACGAAAACTTATCTGAAGGGTATTGCACGCTCCAGTTCTTGTACCACCGATATGGTAACCCCCGAGGTTTTGAAGAGCCAAACACTGGTCTAACCCATGTCGGAAATAAAGACAAATGGGAGGCAAGGCGGGGCTTAGATTTTATGGTAGCCTTCTTGGGTGTTGTAGTTTGTCCGCGAAAAGATGGTAATATAGAGATAGGTCCCATGGGAATGATCGATGTTGCAATCAAGAAAGCCAACAACACTGTGGTTCCTCTGATCTTATCTGAAATCCACCGAGCCTTGACTATCGGTCGGGAAGGGGGAAAGTTCTTCCAAGGCTACAATCTATTACTACAATTATGGGTGCAAGAACATCTCTGCCACCGGGTTGGGTATATGAATTATGGTTTGACTGGTTTGAGCTGCATTGAAGAATTTGAAAACCGAGTGGCAGGTATTGAATTCCCCGAGGGAACTAAAGCTTGGCTAACACATTTGAGCTCTTTGACCTCCGATAAAATTGAGTGGGCATTCGTATGGCTTCCTGTCACCGAAACAGTATACATGTCAGCTGAAGTGTGTTATCTCCTCTTGATGGGCATCCGGAGCATCCAGTTGTATGCCCCCACAAGGTTTTGCGCCAATTGGGAAGATTTCAAACCGTTCCCCATGATGAAGATCTAAGTAAACATGCCACTGAATTAGGCCCAAAAGCCGTATTTCCAGAAGGGAGAATTCGTCAGGTGTGGAATGAATGTAGATTTCTTGAATCTAAGACTATGGTTTGGAATCTAGCTAGGGGTGAAGTAGACCCCAAGTACATTATTTGGTTGGGTAAAAGGTTCCAGATTCTGGAGAGACCTGCTAAGAGAGCTCATGTTCAGCAATTCACCAACGATTCATAAGAGCAGTGGGGCTGGTTGGCAAGAGAAGAAAGCTATAAGGTTAAAATAAGTCAGTTGGAAAGGCAAGTCATGGACCTTCAGTTTGAAAAAGGTTTGCAAGCCGCCGCAGATGAAGGGGAAAAGAAAAAGCTAACTCAAGAAAACGAAGCCCTCAAAGCTCAAATCCAGAAATGAGAATAGTTGCTAGAAACCCGGAAAGAAGCCGAGCGGACGAAAAGCTTATAAGCAGTCTGAGAAAGAAAGCACTTGAGTGTCAAGATGACCTAGAAAAGTCTAAAGCCAGTTTAGTAAAAGTCCGGGCCCAATTGGCAAAGAACGCAGAAGGGCGGGCACAGTTTGTGCATCAAATGAAAATAAAATATGAAGGGACAATCACCAATCTGAAGAGAAAGTTAACTACTTTTGAGAATGAGGCGGCCAAGGATTTTAAAGTTGATAGGGAACATTGTTATGCTTTGATGGCTCAGATGGAGGAAGAAATGCAACAATTGCAGAATCAAAACCATCACGACACTCAGGTATTAGAAGCCAGGAATCAGCAAATAGTGCGATTGCTTCAGGAAAAGGGCAGAATCCGAGAGAGGATCAGAGCCATTGCTGACTACATTACCGTGAAGTGCCAAGTGTGCGAGGACATGACTCATGCCACCTTTTTCGCTGCAGTGATGACTTTCGTTCTCCAGATAATGAGTGATTTGGAGCGACTGCAAAGGGATCTCGCATCTAGGCCCACGGTGAGATCGAATGATGTCCTGTGGGCCCCAGGAACATTAATGTATTTCTGATTTTCACTTTAAGTCTGTTTCTGTTGGAATCTGTCAGTCTATTTTCGAGTCTGTATTTTCTTTCTATCAGAGTCTGTTTAGTCGGTTCTTGAGTCTTTATTTTCCTCTCGCTATTAGAGTCTGTTGATTTCCTTTTCAAGTTTGTTAGTCTTGAGTCATTGTAATCAAAGCATTTTCTTTTTATGAAGAATTCGAAAATCCCAAATATATTTTGTTATTTATTATCCCCAGAACTACGCCGGGCCTGATTCATGCGGGGGTTATGATATGTAGGCAATCTCCATAGGATTCAACCATAACTAAAAAAGGGGGAAAGAGTGGGAGCGGAATAAGAAAATGGGAAAGAAAAAGAAAAGTCGGAATGAAGCATGCAACCGTTGCGAAACATGTAGAAATACATTTAACTATATAGGTGCATCACACCCTAATGTGTGATTATCTGTCTGTTATTTGTTCCAAACTAACCGTTTGCTGATATTACACCCAGTCCAGGTTTTATAGAAAGGTGGTTGGTTTTGTGTTAATTTGGCTTCACATCCATACTTCACGAGGTCGAAGGGAAGCATTGAAATGTCTTCAGAAATAACTCTGCCAACAGTTCCTATTGCGGATGAGAGTCCGGTCTCGGGCATCCCAACTTCAGAATCGGCAGTTGCCGAGGAAAACAGGCTACTGTGTCTCCGCATGATGGAAATGTGGTACGCCTAGGCAAACGGAAGAGAACCACCAAGTACAATCTCTGGATTTCCCGAGCTTTTTCCCAGGGCAAGTGGGATCTCCAACATCCCCATAAACTACCCAAACACACCACTAGGACACCCAACTATCTTGGCCCATTTTGTGGGAACACATTCTGAGGTTCGCCCCCAGGTGTTAATGTCCGGTACAGCCTTAAATATCTTCACCGCTCCACCTTGCTCGGCCATGGCATAGCCTACACTGTCCAAGCCTGGTTTTGACCCCTCAGCTTTCACCTTCCAAACACCCACATTCCCAATGGAACCTCCTCAGTTTCCCACTTATACTCACTCTCAACCACCCCGACATGAATTCACTGTGGGGCAAGAAAAGATCACCAAAACTCCTGAGCAAGAAGAGATTGCAAAGAAGATGAGGAGTATAGAACAGAGTCTCAAAAGCATACAAGACTTAAGTGGACAGAAAAGTGTATCTTATGCTTACTTATGTATGTTCCTTCATGTGCATCTATAATCGGGATTCAAAACCCCAAAATTTGAGAAGGATGATGGACACGGTGATCCTATTGCTCATTTCAAGAGATATTGCAATCAGCTGCGAGGAGCCGGTGGGAAGGAAGAACTCCTCATGGCCTATTTCGAAGAAAGTTTGTTCGGCATCGCATCAGAGTGGTACATGGACCAAGATATATCCCGATGGCACATCTAGGATGACTTGGCTAGAGATTTCGTCAGGCAATTCCAGTACAACATTGATATTGCTCCAGATAGGAACTCGTTGACAAACTTGAAGAATAAATCCTCGGAAAGCTTCCGAGAGTATGCAATTAAATGGTGTGAACAGGCCTCCAGGGTAAAGCCTCCAATGGATGAGGTTGAAATGGTCACAGTTTTCCTCCAAGCTCAAGAAGCTGACTACTTCCAAAATATGATGTCCGCAATGGGTAAACCGTTTGCTGAAGCCATCAAGATTGGCAAAATGGTTGAAAATGGGTTGAAAATGGGCCGAATTCTAAGCCAATCCACCATCAGAGCTACCTCCCAAGCCATTCAGGGTGGGTCTAGAGGAGTGGCGAAGGGCAAGAAAAAGGAATAAACATCTATGGCAGCGTCGGGTGCAAGAAAACACCGTACTCCCAGATCCTTTTTCTCAGAAAGGACCCTGAAACACTACTACCCCCACCAAGACATAGCCTATGCTCCTCAGCCATACCCGGTCATAAATGCTCAACCTTATGTCCGGCCACAACAACAAGCCAACCGGAACCAAGCTCCATTTTCTAGAAACCAACCTCCTTACTAAAATCACTATAACCCCCGGCCTCCACAAAACAATTTCCACCCTCATGAACCACCCAAGAGGCCAAATTTTACACCAATTGGTGAACCCTACTCCAGCCTATTACCAAAGCTTGTTCAAATGGGTATGCTACAGCCTGTTCCTCAAACTAGGCAAAACCTAGCATTACCCGCTTACCGAGCCGGTACCCGATGCGCCTATCACTCTAGGGCAGAAGGGCATGACACAGATGACTATTGGACTCTGAAGAGAGCCATGGAAAATTTGATAGAACAAAGGAAGATAGTGCTAAGGGATAAAGATATTCCCAATGTGACTAACAACCCACTGTCGGCCCACAACAACGGGCCGGTAATCGGAATGATTTGTGAGGACAAGGAATTTGACCCGGCATTGAAGGCCATCATTGCCATCGTTGATGTAGATAAGAAACCAAAAGCTGCCCCAAAGCAAGACAAAGGGGAGAAAAAGAACAAAACTACCCCTCCAAAGTTAGAAAAGAAAGTTGAAATGGAAATGGGGGCAATGCTTCCCAAAGATGCTGTTCTCTATATCCCTCGAGGCCGCAAGGAAAAGAAGTTGGCTTTGAGTCCTCCCAGGAGATTCAAACTGAATAAGACAACCCAACTGTGTGCGCCCAAAGGAGCTTATGTGATGCGGTGGACAATTAATCAACCAAGGCTGAGTGAGCCCGTGGTTATTGGTCGCGCACCACAAAAGCCCATGATAGATCCTACCGTTGTGCCTTGGAACTACAATTAATCAGTGGTGACTTACAAAGGCAAAGAAATTTCGGGAGAAGTTCAAGTAAATAACCCCGCTGAAAGGTATTGCAATGTGGAAGAGGTGAATAATGCCACTGGAAAGAGCTTCCCGTCTAAGAAGCCCGTAAGTGCCGAAGAAGCGGAGGCCTTCTTTCAAAAGATGAAAATGGCAGATTATGAGGTGATCGACCAACTTCGAAAATTTCCCGCACAAGTCTCCTTGTTATCTCTGTTGATGAATTCCACCGAACATCAAAAGGTATTGATCAAGACCCTTAACGAAGCATATGTGCCCGTTGAGACTTCTGTAGAGCAGTTGGAGAGAATGGCCGAAAGATTTTTCGCAATTAACGAGATCTCCTTCAGCAAAAATGACTTGCCCCCAGAAGGGGCCACACATAACAAAGCCCTGCACCTGACAGTCAAATGCGAGGGGTACTATGTGAAAAGGGTTATGTTGGATGGAGGTTCTGGGGTAGACATTTGCCCACTCTCAACTTTGTAGCGTATGTAAATTGGTACCGAGAGAATCCGACCCAACAACGTCTGTGTACGTGCCTTCGATGGTATCAAAAGGGACACAATTGGAGAGATTGATCTGATTCTGACCATCGGCCCAATAGACTTTGAAGTAACCTTCCAAGTTCTGGACATGGACACGTCCTACAATTTCCTCTTGGGAAGGTTATGGATTCATGTAGCGGGGGCTGTACCTTCTACTCTCCACTAGATGGTGAAGTTTGAACATAAGGATAAGGAGATTATGGTTTACGGGGAAGATGAGCAATCGATTTATCGGGACCTGCCAGTCCCGTGTCTTGAAGCAAGAGAAGGAAATGAGCACATAGTCTATCAGGCCTTTGAAATCGTGGTCGCTGATCAGTACGAAGAAGGAAAATCTTGTCCTCAACCCTTCCTTTCTAATGCATCAATCATGGTGGCCAAAGAACTGATCAGGCACGGCTACAAACCTGGGAAAGGGCTTGGGAAATCGTTGCAAGGAATAGCTGAACCTATCACCCCAACCGCCAGTGAAAAGTTCTTTGGGGTAGGCTTCCGACCCACTCCAGCTGATGTAAGATGGGCAGATGATAGAAAGAATTATGGTTGGGTCTTGCCTCAGCCAGTGTCGCACCTATACAGAACATTTGTCAAGCCAAAATACAATGAGGAAGAGGAAGGTAAGGCCTTTACGGGTGAAGAAATCGAAGAAATCTGTGGGGCCATGAGGAAGATACTGTATGAAGCCCACATGGTTTAACCAAGGGAAGGCTCAAGCACCGCTGAGGTGCTGTATATGGGACCTAATGCCAAGATGCAGAATTGGAAGGCTATGCCATTCGCCATCAGGCAAGAGTCCCGGTAGACCTGTCCTGCCACTTTTTTTGCATCACGAGTTTTTCCATGGCGTAACTCGAATGTTTTCCTTTAGTTTCATGTCTGTTAATTTCCAATGTAAACCCTGTTATCTTCAAATTTAATGAAATGAAATCAATATTTCATCGTTCATTCTTCTTTATTCTTTCTGATTTGGTTATTTCTCTATTTTATTTCTTCTTTCAGTTCTAATAATGCGACTTTAAATAACATGATATACTTGCGGACTTCGTGCCCAGATCCAAACGCACCGTCTAACTACGAAGTAATGAACCAAGAACTGGAATATGATGAAGAAGAGGCTTTTAGGGAAATAAATCGAGAATTGGAATAGTTTGAGAATAAACCTAAGCCGAACTTAAATGATACTGAGCTGGTTAATTTGGGAACTTCGGAAGAAATCAGGTAAACTAAGATAAGCATTCACACAGATGAGAAAACCCGGGACGCATTGATCCAACTTTTATTTGAGTTCAAAGATGTGTTTGCTTGGTCATACGATGACATGCCAGGACTAAGTGTTCATTTGGTGGTTCATAAGTTGACAACTTACCCCAATTGTCCCCCTGTCCAGCAAAAGCAAAGAAAGTTTAAAACCGATATCAGTGACAAGATTAAAGAAGAGGTCACAAAACAGTTGAAAGCGGGGGTGATCCGAGTGGTGCAATACACCACATGGTTAGCCAATGTAGTTCCAGTGCCAAAGAAGGATGGGAAAATTCGAGTGTGTGGATTACAGAGATTTAAACAAGGCAAGTCCCAAAGATAACTTCCCTTTGCCGAACATCCACATCCTTGTTGATAACTGCGCCAAGCATGAGATACAGTCCTACGTGGATTGTTACGCAGGATATCACCAGGTGTTGATGGATGAAGAAGATGTAGAAAAGACAGCTTTTACCACACCTTGGGGTACATACTATTACAGAGTTATGCTATTTGGTCTGAAGAATGCCGGGGCAACCTACATGAGAGCCATGACTGCCATTTTTCATGATATGATGCACCAAGAGATAGAGGTGTATGTGGATGATGTAATCATCAAATCCAAAACTCAGGATGACCACGTTCGGGACTTGACAAAATTTTTGAGCGGTTGCGCAAATATGATTTGAAGTTGAACCTGGCCAAATGTGCATTCGGGGTACCATCCGACAAACTTTTGGGATTCATAGTCAATCGGAGGGGCATCGAGTTGGACCCAGCAAAGATAAAGTCAATTCGAGATTTGCCTCTTCCAAGAACCAAGAAAGATGTTATGAGTTTGTTGGGAAGATTGAACTACATCAGCCGATTCATTGCTCAGTTAACATCCACGTGTGAACCCATATTCAAATTGTTGAAGAAAGATGTGGCAATCAAATGGACAAATGAGTGCCAAGAGGCTTTTGATAAAGTCAAAGAATATCTGTCGAATCCGCCAGTATTGGTCCCACTTGAGCCAGGGAGGCCTCTGTTCTTATATCTGACAGTCTTGGAAAATTCTTTCGGTTGTGTCCTCGGGCAACATGATGTGACTGGAAAGAAAGAGCAGGCCATTTACTATCTAAGCAAGAAGTTCACCAGTTATGAAGCCAAGTACACTTTATTGGAGAGAACTTGCTGCGCTTTAGCTTGGGTCGCTCAGAAGCTGAGGCATTATTTGCAAGCATACACCACTTACCTCATAACCAGGTTGGATTCTTTAAAATACATATTTCAGAAGCCAATGCCCACGGGTAGATTAGCAAAGTGGCAGATCTTGCTCACAGAATTTGACATAGTCTACGTCACTCGCAAGGCAATGAAAGCCCAGGTGTTAGAAGATCATTTGGCTGAGAACCCGGTTGATGATGAATACCAACCTTTGAGCATTTACTTCCCAGATGAAGAGGTAAATTCAGTTGAGGCAATATCTGAAGACACCCATGCTTGGAAAATGTTCTTTGATGGGTGGTAAACGCAAAAGGTGTTGGAATTGGGGTGATCTTGATCTCACCCACCGGCCAGCATTATCCTGCCACAGCTCGGCTTCGGTTTTTCTACACAAACAACACCGCCGAGTATGAAGCCTGCATTATGGGTATGAACATGGCAATCGACCAAGATGTCGAAGAGTTGTTAATCAAGGAGGGATCTGATTATCCGACAAGCTCAAGGAGAATGGGAAACCCGAGATGTCAAGCTTATTCCTTATAGACAACATGTGGAAGATCTTGGCAAGCGGTTCAAGTCAATAGAGTTCTGGTACATCCCTTGTTGCCACAATGAACTAGCCGATGCGCTTGCTACTTTGGCCTCGATGTTGCCATACCCAGGCAATGCTCGTATTAATCCCTTGGAAATCCAAATCAGGGAAAGGCATGGCTACTGTAATACAGTTGAGGCAGAGCCAAATGTTCAGCCATGGTATCATGACATCAAAAGGTTTTTGAAAACAAAAGAATACCCCGAGCAAGCCAGTGGGGACCTAAAGAGAACCATTAGATGACAAGCAAGTGGTTTCTTTTTAAGTGGCTATGTCTTGTACAAAAGGAACCCGGACCTCAACTTGTTAAGATGTATTGATGTTGAAGATGCTGGAAGAATCATGTATGAAGTACACGCAGGAGTGTGTGGACCCCACATGAATGGGTATGTTTTGGAAAAGTAAATCCTCCGAGTAGGCTATTATTGGATGACCATGGAAAAAGACTGTTTTAGTTTTGTTCGGAAGTGTCAGCAGTGTCAGGTGCACGGGGATTTGATTCATGCGCCGCCCACAGAACTGCATCCCATGTCAGCACCTTGATCATTCGTCGCTTGGGGCATGGACGTCATTGGGCCAATCAAGCCAAAAGCCTCGAATGGGCATAGATTCATATTGGTCACCATCGACTATTTTACTAAATGGGTTGAAGCAATTACTCTCAAATCTGTCACCAAGAAAGCTGTGGTAGACTTCGTGCACTCTAATCTGCCGTATTGGTATTCCTATAATGCCGCAAATTTGAATAGTCATTTGATGAGGGAGATATGCGAACAGTTCAAGATAACACATCAGAACTCTACTCCTTATCGTCCCAAAGCCAACGGTGCCGTTGAAGCAACAAATAAAAACATCAAAAAGATTTTGAGAAAGATGATTCAAAGTTTTAGACAGTGGCATGAAAAGTTGCCTTTTGCATTGTTGGGGTATCGCACTACTATGTGCATGTTGGTCAGAGCAACCCTGTACCTTTTGGTTTATGGCACTGAAGCCGTAATACCCGCGGAAGTTGAAATCCCTTCTCTCCGGATAATTGTGGAAGCTGAAATTGAAGACAGTGAGTGGGTCAAAGCCCGCCTAGTGCAGTTAACCTTGATTGATGAGAAGCGAATGGCCGCAGCCTGCCACGGGCAGTTGCACCAACAACGAATGGCCCGTGCTTACAACAAGAAAGTACGACCTAGAAATTTTAAAGTGGGGCAACTCGTTCTGAGGCATATTCTTCCCCATCATCAGGAAGCAAAAGGAAAATTTGCTCCCAATTGGAAAGGCCCATACATCATCAGAAAGATATTGCCCGGAGGAGCATTGTACTTGGGAGATATTGAAGGAAATGATCCCGAGGCAGCCGTGAACACAAATGCGGTAAAAAGGTACTATGTCTAGTCCTTCTGCAGCAATAGCACTATCCGATTGGGATGGCGAAGGCTTTCATTCTTGCTACCCCAAACACTCCAGTCCTTTTGCTAACCCTACCCTTTGAGCCGGTTACTTTTCTTTCGTTACCCTCTTTGGAACTCGGAAATAAATAAATAAATAAATAAATAACATCATCAACAACAACAACAACAAAAGCGAAATATTTTCCTGAACTACGTTCGACTTGATTCCGAAAGGATACGTAGGCAGCCTTTCTTTGGGGTTCAATCACACCAAAATAAAAATTCAAAGTTCCCCAAAAAAGTGAAACTGGGACAGATTTTATAATGGTTCAGCGATGATCCAGCTTGAACGTTTCCAAAATTGTAATTCAATCCAAATTCTTTTACCCCCAAACCTTGTTCAAGTCCTTCCGGTCAATCGGCGAAAGGTTTTAAAAATCGGAGAACGCAGTTGTTTGGATCCGATGCAATCAAACGAGAGAAATAAAATGAGAGAGTCTTATTGGTGAAAACCCACACGGGCACCATGAGGCAATGGTAAGCAGAGAAATGAAAAATGTGAGAGTCTTGTTAGTGAAAACTTGTAAAGAGCACTATAAGGAGACGGTGAGAAGACAAATGAGAGAGGTTGATTGGCGAAAACCCGCAAAAGGCGTCATTGATCGAAAAGAAGAAACCCTTCACCACCATTAGTATTGAAAGAGTCATGGGAAGGTTTCTCGGTTTAAAAACACGGGTCGCAATGGGTATGTGAGAAGTTGGATAGTTGTGCGGATCAGGCATCCAGTCCAAGAAGCATGTCATGTCTATTGAAGTCTGCAGGCACCCCAGATAAGTCCGTCCTTCCTCCTCGAAAGGGACACTTCTCTCTAGATTCATTTTCTTGCCTTTTGCTTACTTTTCCTTGAATCCCTTTCAGTCTAACTCTATTTCCAAAACTAATACAAAGAAAAGGTGGCAAGATTGCTTTCCAAGGTTCTGCCTAACAAAAGCTAAAGAAAAGTACCCAGCCTCAGCGGGTGCATCAAGTCGATCCCGACTGGCCATGATGGTTGATGCTTTGAAATCAAAGTTATTGAAAAGGAAAAGAAAGCCAAAGGCAAAAGCCTAAAGGCAAAATAAAGTGAAAGGGTCGAAGCCCCACGTGGGTAAGCCGTCATGAAATCTTACAAGTTGAGTCCCTCGATTTGAAAGATAGATCAATCTTCAGAAAACCACTGAGCAGCAGAGGTTCTCAACAAAGGTTCGGGCCAAGATCGAGTGATTGAGACAATCAAGGCCACAAAACCAACCATCATTTCAAACTAACAATTGTTCTTTGTTTAAAATTGAAACAGGTGCAACCCAAGGCAACCATGCAAAAGCAGGTGCAGCCAAAAGAAAAGTTGCGCAAAAGCTAGAAACAGCTTCGCAGAAACAATCAATCCAAAAGGGAAGTTTTCTTCCAAAATTCTTTCCTGCATTTTATTGAAATAAAAGAAATGAAAATGAAAATGAAAAAAAAAGAGAAGGAAAGAAGAAAATCCGAACAAAATGATAGTTCAGAATCCCTAATCTCAATCTTTTACACCTTTTTCCAACATTAGGGCTCCAATCCCTAAGTTGAGATTTTAGACATAGGGTCTCCATTCCCTAGTCGCCTTTTGCCAACATTAGGGCTCCAATCCCTGAGTTGAGCCTTTTTAGACATAGGGTCTTCATTTCCTAGTCGCCCTTTTTTACCAACATTAGGGCTTCAATCCCTAAGTTGAGATTTTAGACATAGGGCCTCCATTCCCTAGTCGCCTTTTGCCAACATTAGGGCTCCAATACCTGAGTTGATAGTTTTTAGACATAGGGTCTCCACTCCCTAGTCACCTTTCTTACAAACATTAGGGCTCCAATCCCTGAGTTGAAATTTAGACGTAGGGCCTCCATTCCCTAGTCGCCTTTTACCAATATTAGGGCTCCAATCCCTAAGTTGATGCTTTTTAGACATAGGGCCTCTATTCCCTAGTCGCCTTTTGCCAATATTAGGGCTCCAATCCCTGAGTTGAGCCTTTTTAGACATAGGGCCTCCATTCCCTAGTAGCCTTTTTTACCAACATTAGGGCTCCAATCCCTAAGTTGAAATTTAGACGTAGGGCCTCCATTCCCTAGTCGTCTTTTACCAACATTAGGGCTCCAATCCCTGAGTTGATGCTTTTAGACATAGGGCCTTCATTCCCTAGTCGCCCTTTGCCAACATTAGGGCTCCAATCCCTAAGTTGAGATTTTAGACATAGGGCATCCATTCCCTAGTCACCTTTTTGCCAACATTAGGGCCCCAATCCCTAAGTTGAGATCGTAGACATAGGGTCTCCGTTCCCTAGTCACCTTTTGCCAACATTAGGGCGCCAATCCTTGAGTTGATGCTTTTTAGACGTAGGGACTCCATTCCCTAGTCGCCTTTTGCTAACATTAGGGCTCCAGTCCCTGAGTTGATGCCTTTAGATATAGAGCTCCATTCTCTAATCTTTCCTCCTAAGGACACACGATTCTTACTTTATTGTTTTTCAATAGAGAAATAATGTAGGTTTTGGTTACAAATAACTCACCAAATTTTCCTAGTTAAAACTGGGGCAGAAAATTTCGTTCATTTGTCTGTTTTGATGTCCGAGCAGGTTTGACCTCGAGGCACAAGATTTGAGATGACCAAAAGAATGAGTCTCAATCCAGAACAAAGAAAAGAAGAAAAGGAACAAAAATAAAGAAGTGAACTCAAAGGTTGAAACAGAGAAGGATGCGGACTGCTCAAGATATGATTGAAGTCACAAGCTTCGCATGTCCCGTCTCGATCTAAAGCTGAAGAATAAATCAACGGTTACAGTTGACGAGCATCAAGATTCAGATCGGAGTCTGCAGCAGGACCTAGCCAAGACTCAGGACCCAGCTTCAAGAGATTTATAGATAGGAATCTTGTAACTCGTATTTGATAGGTTTAGCTAGCTTAGCTTTTGATTTTCCTTTTGGTGTAATAAGGGGGTTAGCAAGCAGTAGCAGCAGCAACAGTAAAATCAAAGCTCTCGGTAGTCCCAGCTACCAAAAACTTCTAGAACTACACTGACCTAATTCCTTTATAGCCAAGGATATGTAGGCAACCTTTGAAGCCAGGTTCAGTCAGTCTCTTTTCAAAAATGCTTCTCATGGAGTGTCAAACGGGAAAAAATCCCTCGTGATTGCTCATTTTATCTTTGCCCGAAAACCCTTCATGTCTCCAAGCAAAGAGGGGCAGTTGTGAGCACGTGATTTTTGTCCTATATGAAATACTGCTATAAAAATCCCAAGAAAACAGATTTTGTTAATTATTTTTCATTTTAGGAATTTTGTAGAATTTTATTTAATTGTTTGCAATTTTGTGCACGTTTAAGTTTTATTTAAATCATGAAAAGTACCAAAACATCACGCATTGCATTTAGTATTTAATTTTATATTTTTTAGATTAATTAGTAAATTAGTGTTTTACAAAAATAGAAAAAAAATAACTCATTTTTGCATTTTAATTTTCGAGCTTCGAATTTTGGTAGTTTTTATTTTAATTTGGTATTTAATTAGTTGTGGTAATTATTATTGGGAGTTAATTAATTTAATTTGGTAGGATAATTTAGTTTAGGGATTAATTTAGGTTTTATTTTCAATTTTTGAAAAGGAAAAGATTTTTGGAAAGAAAAAGAAAGGGAAAAGAATGAAAAGAATCGGAATTTTGGGCCAAATCCATCAAATTCCCCAAGCCCAAATCAAATGCACCCGAAACCCAACCAAAACCAGCCCAAAACCCGTTCCCCTACCCGGTCCAAACCCCTCAGCGACCCAAACGATGTCGTTTCAATTACCCTTGATCAGGACCGTCGATCTCAATTGATCGGACGATCCGGAACTGAGCCTTATCCCATATAAAATTATTCGAAAACGTCCCCCCTACCCTCACTCATCTTTCAGTCTCTCATGTAATGCCACCGCCTGCCGAAAATCTCCCACGGTGGCGGTCGGCGTCCGTTCGCCTTGAAATTAACACCGAATACTCTCCTCACCCCCCTCCTTCCAAATCCCCGTTCACTTTCCCTCAAATCCAGCCTGAGCTCCTCGAATATCAGACTAAAACTCGGAACCCTAGCACCGCCATAGTTTCTCCGGTGGTGGCGCCACCCCCAATCGATCCCAAATTCACACCATAGAACCTCAATAACTCCCTCATACAAAATCTTTAATTGTTTCCCCTCGAATATGTCCTGAACTTTCGAATCTTAAATCTGACTTGAGCCCTAAAAATCCCAAAAAACCTCAAAATCGAGATTTCAGTGAAGATTTAGGTTTAGTTTGACTTTATTCGTGTGTTCTTGATAAGAACACAGGATTAACATCAAACTTGGCCGAAAATTGGAAGATTTGAAGACTCAGTTTCCATTCTTTGTTGTCCGAGCTATTGTAGGTATTTTCCCCTTTTTCTTTGGTTTAATCTTTTCTTCATCGTTCTTTCATTTTTTCTCATCTTCTGTTTCTTTCTTTTCTTCTGGATTCTTTCTCACTTTTCTAGTTCTTCAGGGTCATTTTCTTTAATGCATGTCAGTATTAAGTTATTTTAATTAGCATGATTTTGTTTTGTGTTAAGTTTTGTTCGAATTTCGTTTTGTTTCTATTTTCTTTGAGCCCAAGACCTCATGAGTCTTTATGATTCAATAGGCCGATAATTTTTGATTGTTGATTTTGAATTCGGGTTTGTCTGAGTTCAAGTGGACTGAGCCCCTTAAGATTCGAAGCCTAAACCCGGATTTACAGACCCATAATATTTTGAATTGGGTCAATCTGACCCATATTTGTCTGGTTCGGGGAGTAAATAGCAGGGGTTCAAGGGGTAGTCTAGGAATTTAGGTAAGGGAATCTTTAGTAACTAATTTAGGAAGCTGCCTAGAAGGTGGGGAATTGGGACCTGTTCTGAAAAACTGATTTTAAACTAGGGGCTAGATAGCAAGAATAAAAACTCACAAAGGGCTTAAATGCAAAACTTAGCCTATTTCAGCTGCCCTGGTAGTCTGCCTATAAAGGCATTGCTAACAAGAGCTGAAAGGAAGAGGAGAGGGGGAGAAAATATCAAAAAACAAAGACGACTAGAATTTCAGTAAATAACTACTGTTTCATTGGAATCTTGCCGTGATTTTCCAAGCATTCCATTTTTGGAAAAGATTTTCTGGTTGAATCGGTGTTAAAAATGAAGTAAAATTGTTTGTTTAAAGTTTGGTTTTCAAAGTTGCTTTGGTTTCGGTTCGAGTGAGACTGTTTCTGTTGCTTCCATACTCTTTTTGGTTTAAGCTGATTCTGTTGATTCTGCTATACTGCTGTTGCCTGTTGATATCTCATTCTCTTGTGGCTTTGTTTGTTCAACATCAGGTACACACTCCTGAAACTCACAATGTGATGTTCAAATTAGAGACTTGGAAATGGAAAATGGAATTCTTGATGTTTGAATATTAGAATGTTAGTTTCTAGTTAGTTTTATTTGTGTTTCTCTGTATTTTGCTCTTCTTTAGTGATATGTATTCAGTTGAGGGTTTTTCTGAACATGCTAGACACCATGGCAGAGTGTGTAAAGTGATTTAGTACTTAGACCATACTTTTCATTATGTAAATTAAGTGACAAGAGACTGTGTCAAATGCTATTTTTGTTTGGTTAGTATTCCTTTTCTTCGTGAAGTAGTTCTGGACACGAGATTTTAGTAATATTTGAAGCATTTTGTGTGTGTGGGTCACAGGGTATTGATGATATCTGGTAATATCTGTTGTTTGTCAACTGTTGTCGTTTTGCACTAGCCCGGGTTCGATATTGAGACTGAGGTTCTCAGGCTTTATTATTCAGATGTGTTGATATCTTTAAGCTTTGAAGATGTGAATTCTTTTGCTGGGAAAAGTTGTTTGTCGTTAGTGTTTGGGCCCTTTTTTAGGCCCAATGATTCTTACATTTGTCCATCAAACATTCCTTGCATAAACATGCTTGGCCAGTAAGTGCTGGGACTGGCGATAGAATTTCAGTTAGGCAAGTTGTGGTAATTAGTTAAGGTTTGGGAATAATTGTTAGTTTAATCTTGTTTGCTTTAATCTAAATTAATTAACGATGGCAAGTGATTTGAACAACAATAATGTCTACTAGCAAGAATGGTTTATTTGTGATATTCAGTTACTAATTGTGTGATTTCTTAAAAGCTCGAATTGTAAATTGGGAAGTGAATGACTGTCGTTCTACTGTGAGGGGATTCGAAATGGAATCGTCTTATTTCTCCAAATTTGGGCTTTCAATGAGCCCAATGTGATTCTGGCGTATGAAAATATTAAATCAGGGTGGCCTTGCACGCTGCAGGCTGTTGGGCTTCACTCTCAATCCATACGTTCCCTCAACCTTCAGTCCTTCCTTCTTGTTTAAACAACATTCTTAGTTAGTTTAAGTGATAGTAAAAGCCTAGTTCCATTAATGTTAAGATAATCAAACTTCTCCGACTAATGGAAGTGAGCCTTATTAGATAACACAAATAGCTTTTGGTCCGCCGAAATTTAGTTTGAATTCTCTTTTAAAAATCAAAATGGAGGTGCGCCACGCCAAATAAAATCTCAAATGTGTGGCCCTCATTTAACTATTTCTTTAAAATCCTTAGAATTCTAGGCGTTCCATTTAGCAAATTTCTATGGCCCTCGCAAAGTTAAAAATGCGTAGTTGCTTTAGGCGCGATATTTTTAATAACGTTACATTCCTGAACTCAGGTGTGCATTTCATGTGACCCAAATCCAAATCTCAACAATGTTGAATAAGATGCGTTTCGGATTGCGGGTGCATTTCATGTGGCTTGATCCAAAGACATGTTTTGAATGACATTAAATCTTCTTTAAAATAATTAAAAGCGGTTAATAAATCTAAAAATATACCATAGGCTAAAACATGTATTAAAATAAGATGATAGGCCAATTATGATAGTTTAAGCGACCGTGCTCGAACCACGGAATCCGGGGGTGCCTAACACCTTCCCTCGGGTCAACAAAATTCCTTACTCAGAATTTCTGGTTCGCAGACTTCAAAAGGAAAGTCGCATTTTCCTTGATTTGGGATTTTAAAATAAACCAGTGACTTGGGACACCATAAAATCATCCCAATTGGAGACTCTGAATAAAAATAAGTAAATAATCCCATTTCAAATAATGTCACTTTAATTGGAAAAACTCCCTTATATACCTTTGGGTGTAGGAAAAAGGAGGTGTGACAGGCAGAATCAACAAACAAGACCGTACTCTAAAACCTGAAAAAGGGATTGACCGGTGCAAAAGGGAAATGGAAGGAGATACTGCCCAAAGTTCTATGGGCATACTGTACGACTTTAAAATCTAGCACCGAGGCCACCCCATTTTCATTGGTCTACGGAACCAAAGCCTTAATACCAGTTGAGGTGGGAGAACTAAGCCTCAGGTTCCAATAAGCGATAGAAGAGCCAAACGGCGAGGCCAAGATCATAAGCCTAGAACTATTGGATGAAAGGTGGGAGGCCACCCTGGTTAGGTTGGCCGCCCAGAAACAGCGAATAGAATGGTATTACAACCAAAGAGCCAGCCTCCGACACTTTCTAGTCGGGGACTTGGTGTTGAGGAAAGTAAAATTACACACCAAGAACCCGAACAAAAGGAAGTTGGGACCGAACTAGGAACATATCGAGTTGTCGGAATAACCTGCAAAGGCTCATATAAATTCGAAAAGGGAAACAACATACAACTACCAAACAACTAGAACGTGACACACTTAAAGCGGTACCACTTCTAACGTATGAACTAAGTTGCTTCTTAATCATGTTATAAATCGTACTAACATATGCAGGTAACCTACTAAGGATGGATGTGGCCATTAGGTCTAAAAGTACGCATTGCACTCTTTTTCCCTTGAACCGGTTTTGTCCCAAAGTGGGTTTTTCGGCAAGGTTTTTAAAGGGGCAACAGTAAAACGTGCTAATTTATATTCGAAGACTGTTTCAAATCGGATTCAACGATTGTTCGCTTCAGGTAAACAGTATCTGAGCCCTCACGAGTTTGACTTTGAATACTGGGGTACATTACCCTTGGATTAAGGTTTTAGCAAGGGAAAGAGAAACCTTTGTGTGCTAAAAACTAAGGCTTGATGGTTAGGATTCATTATAAAGGCCAAACGGTCGTATGAACCATGCCCACGTAGTCACTTCTTGCCATGGCACAAGTTTATTTATGCATTTGATCGTGTACCTTGCATACTGATAACTGAAAGAAATTTTCACTTTGCTACTATGCATTTTTGCTTCTTCGATCACGGATCTTAGAGCCCATGGGCTACCCCTACTTGGGGACTATCGAGTCCACGAGCCACCCATACTCGGGGACTATCGAGCCCACAAGCTACCCCTACTTCGAAGAAAATTCGGACGACTCAGGCTACCGAATCCAGAAAGTACCAAACCTAGACGGTGCCCAAATTTAAAAGGCTACGACCACCCTAAAAATGGCTCGGACAAGTTCGAAGTTTGTAACCAGAAAGTAAGGCATTTATGAAAATTCGAAACCTACTAAAAGGTTATCCTCGGCAAAAGTATCATCTAAAAACATTTAAGCATCTTGAAAACTGATAACTAGGGATTTTGATACCTTTATACTCCTTCTTGCTTATGTTTTGATAAGGAATATGTACGAAATAGTCCCAAAAGGCTCACAAGTTGTGCTTGATTACAGGTTTGATCAAAAAAGTGACAAGATGTCAAAGATAAGCTCAAAAGGAGTGAAACTTGCACAAGTGCCAAAGACAAGGCAAGCTCTGACAAAACAGGCCCAGTGCGGCCGCACACCATTCTATGCGGTCCGCACTAGGAGATTTAGAGAGGCTGATTACTAGGCAAAGAGGCAATGCGATTGCACTAGGTTTTGTGCGGTCCGCACTGGAGTTAATGCGGCCGCACTCGATTTAGTGCGGTCCGCAGACCCAAGGATCAGAGAGATGCCAGATGTGAAGTTCCAAGCCCATACGGTCCGCAGTCCATTCTGTGTGGACCGTACTAGAAGCCTTCACGGCTGTAGTCCATTCTGTGCGGTCCGCATTTCCCGAGTTCAGAGATCTGTATTTTCAAGATCAGATCCCTAGTGCGGCTGCACTCCATTTTGTGCGGTCCGCACTAACCCTGCAGGGGTATGTTTGTCCAGATTTTTCAGTTTAGTATAAATAGCTTCTTTTTCCATTTTTAGGGCAGCAAATAGTTTTGTAACGTAGCTGCGCTCGTGGGTTCGACTTTCTTAGCCAATTTGGGCAATTTTATCTACTTTTTATCATTGAATCTTGTTATATACCTTAGTGATTAATTAATTTTAGTTGTTCTTCATCTATTTTTTGCTTTTCTTCTTTAATTATGAGTAGTTATACCCATAAGCTAGGGTTGTGGCTCAACCCCAATGTGGGTAATTGATGGGTCTCGTATTTTAGGGCTAGATTGACTATGGGTGTTTGATATTTGGGCCAACTTCATGGTTAATTGCTGAATTAGTGGTTGCAAACACTAGTTTGTGTTTAGTTGACTATGGCTCTTTTTGGGAAAGAGAGCCTAAGTCTCCGAAATTGGTCCAACAAGGAAGTGGGGCGTACTCAAGAGATTGATAGCCCCAATTAAAGGGCTAAACCTCGAGAGAGTAATACCCGACTTGAACCATAGTTGCTTGTGCAAATTTGCATACCCAATTGGTCTTGAGAAAGTCAATTCGGGCAAAATCACTCGAACCACCGAGAGGTGTAGAGTGGGTAATATTGTGCAACGGTTATATCATACTCCCTATTTATGTCAATCATGTCTTAGATTCAATTACCCGTCAATTAACCACCTAGGTGAAAGTCATTACCCTAGTGCCTTTTAAACCATTTGAACAACCCTTTTTAGTTTAACTCTTAGCTTAATCTAGTTGCGTTTACCATTTGTATTTTGATAATAGTAGAAGTAAAAAAGAAAACCCCAAAAATGAGTAGAAGTGTAATTTGGAACACATACGCAACTCTACACTAGATAGATACTCGATTCCAAATTCTAGCTCTCTGTGGAAGTCGATCCCGACCCTAAATTGGGTAAAAGCTACTCCGACCCTCTCTCGCTACTCAATAGTAGTGCGGAGTAGGCCGCGATCACTTTTTGGCACCGTTGCCAAGGAGCTAACGGTTTTGGCTATCTATTTAATTAGTTTTGTGTACTGTTCTTCTTTCCTTCTTTGTTACTTACTTGTTTGTGTCACAACTTAGGTACCAAATGTCAGCAAACAACACTAATGACCCTCTTGGAAATGTGATTGTGGGGGAGGAGGTAGATGATGTCAGAGATGATGAGGTGCCTCTTGTACCTCAAGGACAACGTAGAGGCCGTAATGCCAATGCTAATCCCAATGACAATATTCCAGACCCTCCTCCGCCACCTCTAAGAGTGGCTCCCAGAGTACTTTCGAACTAGGGCTATGCGAATGCTATTGTCCCACCCCGAATTCGGGTGGGCAATTTTCAAATAACCAATGTGATGTTGACCTTACTTGAGCAGTGTGGGTATTTCAGGGGCACTGCAAATCAAAATGCCTACAAACATCTCAAGGGGTTCATGGATACATGCTGGGGGAGCAAGTAGACGAATGTGTCCGAGGATGCTCTTAGGTTGAGACTCTTCCCATTCTCACTTCAGGGGAAGGCATTAGATTGGCTCGAGAGACTTCCCAACCATTCCATCGCAACTTGTGATGCGTTGGCGGATAAATTCATTGCTAAATTTTTCTTGCCGGGACATATGGCGGCTTTGCATGATGAGATATTGGCCTTCAAGCAAGAGCCTACAGAACCTTTGCATGAGATTTGGGAGCATTATAGAACGATGGTGAAGGAGTGCCCCAACAATGATATGACCGAGGCTATGATCCCACAAACCTTCTATCGGGGTATTAACACCACAAACTAATGCATAGTGAACCAACTAGCTAGGGGCAACTTTATGAAGCTATCGTATGATGAGGCATGTGATATACTTGATGAGATGGCTGACACTTCTTCTTTATGGCAAAGTAGAGCAAATATGCCCCAAGGTGACCCCACGGTTACTCATTTACACAAGGAATTGTATGACCATGGGCAAGATATAGCGGAGTTGACAACTACTATGAACCAATTGGCTAAGGAACAGTTGCAACAAGTCCAAAACCCTCGCCAAGTGAATGCCATGGAGGGTGTCAATATGCTTGTCAACAAGAGAAGGCAAAGAAGGCAACAAAACCTAGGGAATTCTGAGTAATTTGATGATGACTGTGATGGATTTCAAAATGATGGTTATGATGACCAAAGTGAAGAGGTTCAATATGTAAATAACTATCAAGGCCAATGGGGCAACTCTTCCAACCAACAATAGTAGAGACCTCAAGGCAATTGGGGCAACCAACAACAAAATAGTGGAAATTGGGGAAACAACAACTGGGGCAATCAGAACAACAATCAAGGCAACCAAGGGAATTAAAATGGTAATAACAACAATTGGGGTGGCAATAACAATCAAGGTGGATGGAACAATGGAAACCAAGGAAACCGGGGGCAAGGCTTTCAATGGCCCCCAATGTACCAACAACCGAACAATCTGCCCCTATTTCCATCTCAAGGTCCTAGTTCTTCTGGCAATGATATGGGTAGAATTGAAATGATGTTCGAATAGATGATGAAAAAGAATGCAGATTCTGATGCACGGTTGGCTTCCCACAATACCTCTATCAGAAACTTGGAGGTGCAGTTAGGCCAAATCTCATAGTATTTAAATACTCTCCCTAAAGGTGCTCTACCAAGTGATATGGTAGTGAAATCGAAGGGTGAGAACAACCATGTTATGGTGATTACAACAAGAAGTGGGAGAGACGGTGATGTGAATGCCTCCAAACAAAAGCAAATCTTGGATGATGATGTTGAGTTGCAAGAGGATGAAGTCCCTTTGGTAGTTCAAGATGTGGTAGATGAAAATGTGAACAACGAAGTGAGGATTTTATATTCAAGATGTCGAGGTGGAAACTCAAAATGATGTGAACCCATCTAGGGAACACATATTTGACATGCTGGATCCGGTTGTACCAAAAGCCAAGGCTCCTTTTCCAAGGCCACCTCCACCTTATCCTCAAAGGCTTGCGAAGCAGAAAAATGATAATCAGTTTAAAAGGTTCATTGATATGATGAAGAGCTTGTCCATTAATGTGCCATTGGTGGAGGTTGTTGAACAAATGACGGGCTATGCAAAATTCATGAAAGACTTGGTCACAAAGAAGCGTACCATGGATTGTGAAACTATAAAGATGACTCACCAAGTTAGTGCTATAGTGCATTCAATGGCCCCGAAGCTTGAAGATCCCGGTGCTTTCATCATTCCTTGCACCATTGGGAGTGCGGACTTTGCCAAGGCTCTATGTGATTTGGGAGCTAGTATCAATTTGATGCCCTACTCAGTTTTCAAAACTTTGGGTATTGGGCAACCTAGGACGACTTCCACGAGGTTACAAATGGCGGATATATCGATGAAGAGACCATTGGGTATTATTGATAATGTGCTTGTCCGGGTGGACAAATTTATCTTGCTAGCTGACTTTGTGATCTTGGACTGCGAGGTGGACTATGAAGTTCCTATCATATTGGGAAGACCTTTCCTAGCTACGTGGAAGACATTGGTTGATGTGGAAGCAGGGGAACTCACCTTCTGAGTGGGTGATGAAAAAGTGGTCTTTCATGTGTGCAAGTCTATAAAGCAGCCCAACAGTACCGAGGTATGCTCTTTTGTTGACCTCGTCACAGCAGTGATAATTGATTACACCAGTGCAATGATTAATGTGGAGGACTCATTGGAGACCGTATTGTTGAATCTTGATGTCAATGAGGATGCAAGTCGAGTGGAGTGCGTGAATGTTTTACATGGAATAGGCTCTTATTCTTATGAACCTAGGAAATTGTCTTTGGATCTCGAGAATAGAAAGATCCACCAACTAAACCTTCAATTGAGGAGACTCCGGTGTTGGAGCTGAAACCACTGCCTCCACACCTCAGGTATGAGTTCTTAGGCTCAAATTCTACTTTGCTAGTTATTCTTTCTTCTTGCCTTACTAACATGCAGGTTGATACCATATTGGCTGTGCTTCAAAGGCGGAAAAAGGCAATTGGATGGACTTTAGCTGATATTCGGGGAATAAGCCCCACATTTTGTATGCACAAGATTATTCTGGAAGATGATGCAAAGCCCTCTTTGAAGCATCAAAGGAGGTTGAACGAGGCAATGCAGGAAGTTGTGAAAAAGGAGGTGATCAAGTTGTTGGATGTCGGGGTTATGTACCCCGTCTTTGATAGCTCTTGGACTTCACCGGTACAATGTGTACCGAAGAAGGGTGGCATGAGAGTGGTTACAAATTCCAAAAATGAGTTGATTCCTACAAGAACCGTCACCGGTTGGAGGGTATGCATGGATTACTGCAAGTTGAATAAAGTGACCCACAAGGATCACTTTCCTTTGCCTTTTCTTGACCAAATGTTAGACCGACTTGCTGGGCGTGCCTTCTATTGCTTCTGGATGGGTATTCTGGGTATAACCAAATCTTGATTGCTTCAGAAGATCAGGAGAAGACCACATTCACTTGTCCATAAGGCACTTTTGCCTTCTCTAGGATGCTTTTTGGATTGTGTAATGCACCAGCTACATTTCAGTGGTGTATGATGGCCATTTTCACCGATATGGTGGAAGACATTTTGGAGGTGTTCATGGACAACTTTAGTATTGTGGGGGATTCATTTGATGAGTGCTTGAAGAATCTTGATAGAGTGTTGGCCCGTTATGAAGAAACCAATCTTGTCCTCAATTGGGAGAAATGCCACTTTATGGTGGAAGAAGGAATAGTTCTTGGGCATAAAATTTCGAAGCATGTCATTGAGGTGGATAAAGCAAAGATCGATGTGATTTCAAGGCTCCCTCCCCCTACATTTGTCAAGGGAGTTCGAAGTTTTCTTGGGCATGCGAGATTCTACCGGAGATTTATCAAAGACTTTTCGAAGGTAGTGAATCCCTTGTGCAAGTTGTTGGAAAAAGATGCTAAGTTTGTGTTTGATGACAAGTGTATGCAAACCTTTGAACTTCTCAAGCATAAGTTGACCACCACTCATATCATCACCGCGCCTAATTGGAGCTTGCCCTTTGAGCTCATGTGTGATGCAAGCGATGTTGCGGTTGGGGCAATTTTGGGTCAAAGAGTGAACAAAATGTTTCATCTGGTGTACTATGCGAGCAAGACAATGAATGATGCTCAAGTGAACTATACGGTGACCAAGAAGGAATTCTTTTGGATATTGTATTTGCTATGGAAAAATTCCGATTGTATCTTATGGGTGCTAAGGTTATTATTCATATCGACCATGCCGCACTCCGGTACTCGATGACGAAGAAGGACTCCAAAGCTAGACTGATGCGATGGGTCTTGTTACTTCAAGAGTTTGATTTGGAGATTGTGGACCAGAAAGGTAGTGAGAACCAAATGGCGGACCACTTATCCCGCTTGGAGGAGGAGGGGAGGCCTCGTGATGGCCTAGAGATCAATGATTCATTTCCCAACGAACAACTCCTTCCGGTGTCAATGAATGATATGCCATGGTTTGCCGATGTTGCTAATTTCCTTATGATTGGTATAATCCCGTATGAGCTATCTTCTAACCAAAGGAAGAAGCTCAAGCGGGATAGTTTGGATTTCTATTGGGATGAGCCGTACTTGTTCAAGATTTGCATGGATGGTGTGATCCGAAGGTGTGTCCCGGAGGAAGAGCAATTGAGTATCTTGGAGGCTTGTCATTCCTCTCCCTATGGTGGCCATCATGGGCCGGCGAGGACGGCTTCTAAAGTTCTTAGTTGTGGGTTTTATTGGCCAACTTTGTTCAAAGATGCGAGTGATTTTGTGAAGAGATGCGACGAATGACAAAGAGCGGGTGGAATTTAGAAGAAAGATGAGATGCCTCTCAATACAATTCTTGAGGTTGATATTTTTGATGTATGGGGCATTGATTTCATGGGAACATTTGTTAGCTCTTGCAGGAACACTTACATTCTTGTGGCGGTTGATTATGTTTCAAAGTGGGTTGAAGCCGTGGCTTTGCCCAACAATGAGGTCCGGAGTGCTGTTGCATTTCTCAAGAAGAGCATTTTTACAAGTTTTGGTACTCCTCGTGCAATCATAAGTGATGGAGAGTCTCATTTTTGCAGTAGAGCTTTTGACGCTTTGCTTTCAAAGTATGGTGTCAATCACAAAGTTTTTACCCCCTATCATTCTCAAGCAAGTGGTCAAGTGGAAGTCTCCAACAGGGAAATTAAAAGCATATTGTCAAAGACGATCAATGAAAATAGGACCGATTGGTCGAAGAAGTTGGATGACGCTCTATGGGCTTATAGGACTGCTTACAAGACTCTGATTGGTATGTCTCTATATCGGTTGGTGTTTGGGAAAGCTTGTCATCTACCGGTTGAGTTAGAGCACAAGTCCATGTGGGCTTTGAGGAAGCTAAATCTTGAGTGGGATGTTGTAGCCAATCTTCGTGTGGAGCAGCTTAATGAACTTGATGAATTCCGATTCCATGCCTACTCCAGTTCGTCCTTGTACAAGGACAAGATGAAGTGCCTTCATGATAAATATGCTCGTGGAAAGGAGTTTAAAGTAGGTGATTTGGTTCTCTTGTTCAATTCTCGATTACGTCTGTTTCTGGGTAAGCTTAAATCAAAATGGAGTAGACCGTTTGAAGTGGTGTTGGTGACCCTTTTGGTGCTCTTGATTTGAAAAACAAAAATGGAGAGGTCTTTAGAGTTAATGGGCACCGGGTTAAGCATTATCTTGGAAAAATTGATGACAGCCACGTGGTGGTACTTCTTCATTTCAAATGATGTGATGGTAACCTGCGTCGTGACGCGATGTTAAATTAGGCGCTTCTTGGGAGGCAACCCATGTGTTTTTCTTCTTGTTTTTTTTATTTTCTTTGTAGTATAGGATTGATTTTTGGGCTAACTGGTTGTGAGATGTTACAAGGTTGTGTTGATGCAGTGCAGGACTTAGTGGAAAAAAGTGTCAGGTCTCTAAAGTTGTTAATGCGGTCGCACTACATTTTGTGAGGATCGCACTGGTGAGGGTGAAATGTAGACCTATATGAAGTTTACCACTGCGACCACACTACATTTTGTGCGGTCCACGGTGGACCACTACAGCCATAGTCCATTTTGTGCGGACCACAGTGTGTTGCCTCCTCAAGCTTGAAAATAATTGTGCAGTGTGGACGCGGTCCATTTTGTGCGGTCCGCGCTGGTTGGTGAGACTGGGCCCCGAGTCCTTTCCTATAAATAGGGCCTGAGGCCCTCCTTTTACCCTTTTCGAACCTTTGGATATCAGAAGCTTTAAGACATTGTTCATCACTTCCCTTGCTTGTAACTAATTGTTTGGACTCGTTATTCTTCATTTCATCTCATAACTAGTACCATTACATTCCTTTTACTTGTTCTCTTTTGTTAATTTCTTTTAATTTGTGTTTTTCTTACTTTTCTTTCTCTTCTTCCCATATTGTCTTTTGTAGAATAGATTAAGGTAGTTAATCTTTGGATTAATATAGACATAGTTAGTTACATATGCTGGGCAAACTCTTAGGGACAGGACTTGGGTGTTAATTAAGATTAAAATAAAAAATTCATGAACCCTAATTTAGTTCCACAGCTGGGCACTCAATGCGAACCGCGGTCATTTTTGTGAGGTCTGTGGTGCCCCTGTGTGGTCCGCAGTACCATTTTGTGTGGACTGCACTACTTATTGTTCTAAAAGTTGAACCTCAGAGAATGCAGCCACACTATATTTTGTGCGGACAACATTGCCCCTTGTGCGACCGCACTACATTTTGTGCGGTCCGCACTGCCTGGATACAGAGAGTGGGTAGTTTGAACCCCACCTCCATGCGGACCTCATGGACATTTTGTGCGGTCCGCATTGGCCCATGTGCGGTCGCACACCATTTTGTGTGGTCCGCACTGGGTGACTTCTGCAATATTTCTGCAACTTTTCCTTCCTATCCTGCAACTCTGTTTCTTAACTGCTTCTATTGATACTAATAAGTTTATTGGATGGTATTTGTAGACAATGGTGAAATAACGAGGTAAAGGTTCTAAACAACCAGGCAGAGGTGAATCCTCCCGGAAAGGGAAACAGAAAATGATTAAACTCACTCTCCAAGCCAAGCAAAACATCAAAAACATGAGGAAGATTATTAAAGAAGCTGATAAAGCCATTGACATGTCGGGGAGTGAGTACGAGCCCTCCTAGGAGATCTCTTCAGACTCCGTGCCAGAATACATCCCTGACTGGCCGGAGCGGAACAGACTAAGAGACATACCTCCAACATTCCCCACTGCCCAAGCGTCAGCGAATGTATCTTCTGGGTCGTCTGAGGGCTTAGCAGCAGGTAGTGGAGATGAATACTCTACCTCTCCCACAACTTCTTTATCCGGAGAGGGTGCAGTAGGAGACAATAAGGAAGTAGGAGGAGAAAAAGAAGTAGGAGAAGGAGGTGAACCACAGGTGGGGGGTATTGCTAGAACTAGGAAGCTGGAGGTGTGGCAGGACCGATTTGTTATTGAGGTAGCATATAATAAATTTCGGGAATGGTGACCTGTGAAGTTGATCCCGGAGAGGAGTTTTGTAGATAGAGACTTGCTACCTCACAACCCCAATGTGAGGAGGCAGTTTAGGGCGAGAGTAGGCTGGGAACATTTTTTGGATGAGTGTGTGGATGCCAACAAATACTTGATCAAGGAATTCTACACCAACGTTGCCTACATCAAAAAAGGTTCCAAGGTGACCAAGGTTCGAAACCCGAAAGTGTTGTTTGACGGGAAGACAATAAACGATTACCTTGGCTTCAATGAGGAGGATGAGACCCTATACATGGCAAAGATGGAAATGGGCGAGGAGGTCCGTCCCTAATTAGCACAATACTTGGCAATCCCGGGTACCACCTCTGACTGGTTGGCTGTGGGTATCAAGATTCTGAGACGTAGTCTGAATTTCGAGGCACGGGGGTGGGAGACATTTGTATGTAGCAGGTTGGACCCCACGACACATGACAACTCCCTACCTCTTCACTGGGCAGTTTTGGTGGAGTCGATCATGGCGGGGTACCCAATATATGTGGGGAATGTGATGTCAAGAAATATTATAATAGTGGGTGTTGAGCATGACAGAAACTACCTGTTCCCTAGTTTTCTCACTATGTACTTCCGGGATCTAAAAGTGGAAAAGAGGCCTTTTGACATCAAAGTCAAAGCAAAGGCCCTTTTTTCCTAGTACAGCATATCGGGGGATGATAACCCCAAGAGCAAGAATTTCAAGGGTACAGTTACTTCTCCAACTGTCCAGTCTGAAGAGCCAATTGTGGTAGTGATTCCTGCTAAGCCTGCCGCTACTTCCACTGCTATCTCTCCTGGTCCATCCACCTCAGCAGACCTGGAGATTCCATCCTCCCATACACTTCTTATTACTACCCACCGCCTGAGCCAGACACTTCTTAGTATTAACAACTTGATGCAGAGTGCATCCTCCCAGTTGTCTACACTCACTACCACAGTAGAGGCTCAGTCGTCACCTCCACCCCCGCAGGTTCCCCGGTCCATAGAGGATGCCCTCAAGGAGATTTTAGCCAACCAAAGGAAAATCCTCGACACTCAAAAGGTGCTCACGGATGTAGTTGCTTCACATAGCCAGTCTCTTAAGGAGCTTGCTAGGGAGCACAAGAAATTGAGGAAGACGCGGGCTTCCAAGGAGTCCGTGAAGGCGTTGAGGGTTGATGTTTATCGGTTGAAGGTAGATAAATTGCCTTTAGACTTATTGCTCGATGATCCTATGCCAGCAGCTCATCCCAAGCCAGATCAGTCACAGAGGCCTCCAAAGAGAAAGAGGATGATTCCCAGATCGGACGATGTAGTCATCCAATTCGCAGGCCCACTGGAAGCCTCCTCCAATCAGCCACAGGATGTACCTCAGGAGCCTGTCCAGGCCCAAGTCCCAACAGCACAGCAGCAGGCCACAGGGAACCAGTCTAAGGTTCCTGAGCAAAGTGAGGACCCAGGGCCACTCAGGATCCCATGCAGGCAGACGGGCCATAGAGAGTTTCTATATCCTTTTCTCTTTCATGTTTTTTGCTTATTTAGTCTAGTTGGCATTGGGGACAATACCAACTTTCATTTGAGGGGGTAGGTCCTACATTCGGATGATTGTATATATTTGACATTTTTTATGATTTCTTGATTTTTCATCTTTAGTCTGTATATAATTCGGATGATTGTATATATTTGACATTTTTTTATGCTTTCTTAATTTTTCATCTTTGGTCTGTATATAATTTTGACATTTCATTACATTTCTCGTACTTTTCGTTTACTTTAGGTCTGTATATAAAGTTATGTTACATTGTACATATTCATCCCATCTATTGTATATTCGACAAATCCCCTCTTGTATATATTCATTTTACTTTCCGCAATTTTTCTTTCCATAGCTTCTTATTTGTGATCCGTAGCTTCTTGTTTTGAAAGTTTGCAGTAAGTCTTTGGTTTTCTTAATGCCACAGTTCTTTCCAAAGGTGGAGTGTTGTGTGAACCGGGTGGCTCTTTCCAATGATGGATGGCGTGACAACCTTCTTAAGGGTTTGAGTCCGTTTTTCTTTTTGTTTTTGGTAGTTAGTAGTTAAGGGTGCCTCAAGCAAAGCTTCACTTGGGCCTAGCACATTTGTCTTTGATCTTATGGTAAAAAAAATTGTTGTGTTTAGGATGGTGAAAGTCGTGGCCTTGAGACTCTTGTGTTGACCGATAATCATCAAGTGATTTTTCGGGACCATTGTGTGCTCAAATCTTATCTAAGGTTGTTGTGGGCCCCCGACTCTATGTCTTTAGCGATCCCATAGCTTGTGTGGTGAGTAATTGCATTGCAAGTCCAAGTCCCGAGCCATTGGTCTAGAACTTGCCCTGAATGTTTGTTGAGGCGAAAACCTAAGCGAATTTTGACTTGAGACATGATTATAGGCTCTCCTTGGTCCAAATGATAGCTTGAACACTTCCATAACCTACCAATGATAAGATCCCTGGTCAACCCTTTTGAGCATTAGACCTTTTTCCTTCAAAACCTATAATACAAGCCTATACCCGTTTTAAAAGATACCCTCTCTTGGCACCCGATCTTTCCTTAGCACATGGCAAAAGTATAAGTTTGGGGGGAGAGACAAGGATTGCAACAAAGTGGTCAAAAGGCACAAAAATGAAGAAAAGGAAAGGCAATGAAAAAGAAAGAAAAGCAAAAAGGCAAAAAGAATATTCAATATTGAAGAGAATAAAAAGGGATTAAAGAAAAGCAAAGAATAAAAGGTGTGGAAAGTTGAAAAAGGAGAAAAGGTTTGAAATGTATAAGAAAGAGTGATAGTGTGTCTCTCTAACCCCTTAGAAAGAAGTAAAATGACTCAAAGAGTCAAGTGAATATGTGTCAAATAAAGCAAAAGAAGTGCTTAAAGGAAGATGGAACCTACTTAGACCAAACATTTCCGACCCTGAACCAAAGGCTTTCACCATGACTCCACAAAAGCCCTATATGATCTTGAGTTGAATGAAACTTACATTAGTGGTGACTTACATAAGGGGAAAGCATATGGTACCTAGAGCCGGACTTGTGACTCTTTTTCTTGAGAGAGATGAGTGAATCCATTGACCTCGTTTTGAGTGCCACTATTCTAAAGGTGAGGTTTGCTTAGGGAGAGTTGATGATGTGTGAGTTTGGGTTCCACAATAACCAAAGTAATAGAACGAGTTCTTTGATGTGTTGAGTCAACTCTTGATACTCTTGTGTCGCACTTAATCCATGGTGTTTAAAAGAGTAAAAGTTGTTACTGATTCATTTGTATTGAAGGCAATTGTTAGTCCCAATTGATGCTAGATGAGGTCACTTTAGGACAGCTGAAATTTTCTTGGATGTTCTCTTAAGGGGTGGGTCATATTTTGTTTGCTTGAGGACAAGCAAAGGCTTAAGTTTGGGGGAGTTGATAACTAGGGATTTTGATACCTTTTATACTCCTTCTTGCTTATGTGTGATTAGGAATTTGTAAAAAGTCCCAAAAGGCTCACAAGTTGTGCTTGATTGCAGGTTTGATCAACAAAGTGACAAGATGTCAAAGATCAGCTCAAAAGGAGTGAAACTTGCACAAGTGCCAAAGACAAGACAACCTCAGGCAAAACAAGCCCAGTGCGGCTGCACACCATTTTGTGCGGTCCGCACAAGGAGATTCAGAGAGGCTGATTTCCAGGCAAAAAGGCAATACGGCAGCACTAGGTTTTGTGCGGTCTGCACTGGAGTTAATGCGGCCGCACTCGATTTAGTGCGGTCCGCAGACCCAAGGATCAGAGAGATGCCAGATGTGAAGTTCCAAGCCAATGCGGTCCGCAGTCCATTCTGTGCGAACCGCACTAGAAGCCTCCGCGGCCACAGTCCATTCCGTGCGGTCCGCATTGCCCGAGTCTAGAGAGCTGTATTTTAAAGACCAGAGCCCTAGTGTGGCCGCACTCCATTTTGTGCGATCCGCAGTAACCCCGCAGGGGTATTTTTGTCCAGATTTTTTAGCTTAGTATAAATAGCTTCTTCTTCTATTTTTAGGGTAGCAGATAGTTTTGTAACGCAGCTGCGCTCATGTGTTCGACTTTCTTAGCCATTTTGGACAATTTTATCTACTTTTCATCATTGAATCTTGTTATTTACCTTAGTGATTAATTAATATGAGTTGTTCTTCATCTATTTCTTGCTTCTTCTTTAATTATGAGTAGCTAGACCCATAAGCTAGGGTTGTGGCTCAACCCTAGTATGGGTAATTGATGGGTCTTGTATTTTAGGGCTAGATTGACTATGGGTGATTGATATTTGGGCCAATTTCATGGTTAATTGCTGAATTAGCGGTTGCAAACACTAGTTTGTGTTTAGTTGACTAGGGCTCTTCTTGAGAAAGAGAGCCTAAGTATCTGAAATTGGTCCAACAAGGAAGTGGGGTGTACTCAAGAGATTGATAGCCCCAATTAAAGGGCTAAACCTCGAGAGAGTAATACACGACTTGAACCCTAGTTGCTTGTGTAAATTTGCATACCCAATTGGTCTTGAGAAAGTCAATTCGGGCAAAATTACTCGAACCACCGAGAGGTGTAGAGTGGATAATACCGTGCAACGGTTATATCATACTCCCCAATTATGTCAATCGTGTCTTAGATTCAATTACCCATCAATTAACCACCTAGGTAAAAGTCCTTACCCTAGTGCCTTTTAAACCATTTGAACAACTCTTTTTAGTTTAACTCTTAGATTAATCTAGTTGCATTTACCATTTGTATTTTGAATAGTATAAGTAAAAAAGAAAACCCCAAAAATGAGTAGAAGTGTAATTTGGAACACATACGTAACTCTACACTAGATAGATACTCGATTTCAAATTCTAGCTCTCTGTGGAAATTGATCCCGACCCTAAATCGGGTAAAAGCTGCTCCGACCCTCTCTCGCTACTCAATAGTAGTGCGGAGTAGGCCACGATCAAAAACCTCCAATCTCACCGACGGTTCGAAGCCATGAGCAAACAAAGTTGCATCAAAGTCGGACTTTGTTCGAACCTTCAAAAAATAAATGCCCCAGAACTGCATATGATTCTATGCTAAGGCATCCAAAATAATACACGAATAAAAATTGCAAGAAGATACTGGAAAAGTAAAGACACGATATTGCTAGAAAGTGATAAATTTTTTATATATATATATATATTTCAAAATATATTTACAAAGGCCTAATAGAACGGCCTCAAAATAAATAAAAAATACAGAAGGAAAAATAAAAAATTGAAAAAGTATTAAAGCATCTATGCCTGGTCTTCACTGGGGCCCGACTTATCGCCAGAACCATCAAATTTCTTAGATCCCTCAGAGCCCTCGGAGCCCTCAGAGCCTTTGGCACCCTCAGGCTCATAGAGCTCCTTTGCCTTGTCCTCGAGCCTCCTAGCTTCTTTGATCTCGGCCGATCGATCAAAACCTCGGGCATGGATCTTTTCGAAGGTCTCTCTTCGGGATAGCCACTTCATGTATTCAGTCTTTGTCTTTAAGCGTGTCTCGACTGCTTCCCCGTCAACCTTGTACTGAGCCACCATTTCCTTGGCATTAGCAGAGGTTGTGTCTAATTTAGACCTCAATGCCGTGTATTCCCTTCCGAGAGCATCCCGTTCTGTGACGGCCGAACTTAGTTGTGCTCGAAGATTATCATTCAACTAAGACCACTTATCAGCTTTGTCTTTTGCTACCCGGAGTTTTTTCTCAATCGATGCTAGCTCCGCCTACGCAATTTGCTTCTCCGAAGCTAGCAGGTCCATCCTTCCCTTTCACTCTTCAGCCATGACCTTGACCTTGTCTATCTCGGCCCAGAGCTGGTCGATTAGATCTATCTTCTGTTGGACCTGCGAGTTGTGTTGTTAGTCACCACGACTAGCTGCTCATTTCAAGCCTCAAATATCTTTACCTTCTAAACTAGGTTGGCATGTTCCCGTTTCAGAGTCGAGGCCTCCTTATGAGCTTTTTCCAGCTCGGCCCGGAGAATCGGGAGGTCTTTAAGGGCCATGACATTTTTCTCACTAAGAGCCATGTACATGTACTTCTTCTGGGCCTGCTCTTTGAGCTCGAACCTGAGCTGGCTAACCTCCAAACGGTACCAGAGGAAGCTTACATAATGAAGCATTGAAGCCTGAAAAATAATGAAGTTAGTAAAGGGCATTAAAGTCTAAAAAAATATTCACAAAGAGATACAAGGAGTTGGTGCCTTACTCGGTTCAGCGCCTGTTGCGCCTAGTTGAAGAGGCTCAACGTGCCCACCTTGTTTATCTTGGCCTGGTCCTCCTTGGTCACCGAGCATCGGGGGTAGTTATCTACGGCCATGGGAGTAGACAAGACCTGGGCATCCTCCAGGCCTGTGAGAATGGTTGTTCTCTTGCTCTTAGGGTCCACGCTTGGCACGGGAAATTGCTTTACTTATCTTGGGCTCGAACTCGGCCCACCAACTCCTAAGGGCACATCCTTATTTGGGACCTCCAGGTAACCAATCTCGGAAAAATCCTCCAATGCGGCCATGTCCATGCCGTCGAAAAAAGAGTTGAGGGGATCATTTGAGCCCTGCGCTCCCTCACTCGGCTTTTCTTTGCCAATTCCTTGAGCATAGACTCAGTGTAGGAGGGCATCTCCACGATGTCAATGACACCAATCGTTGCCTTCAAAAGAAGAGCGGTTTCCTAGGAGGTCGTAGCCTCCAACTCCCCCTCAAGTTCCTGAGTCAGAAGGGGATCGACCTCGTGGTCCTTTCTCTCGATCATTGCATGGTCCCTAGTAGGGGTCGACCCATGAGCGACAAAGATGGCATCTTCTTCGGGCTCATCCCTAAGTCAGTAGAGAAAGTTGGGGTCCGGGACCGGTACCACCCTAGACTTGGTGTTTTTCTTGGGCTTTCGAACCTAGGTGACCACCCTTTTATTCCTCCTTGCCTCGGGATACGGGGAACCGAGGGATTTATCTTTTTATTCTTCTCCCCCTTCACGGCAGCCCTGGTCTATCTCGAAACAAAGGGCTCGATAAGAAAGGACAGATCCTCATCCTCATCCAGCGGCCTAAGTTCGGTGGTCTTAGGCAAACCTGTAAGAAAAAAGAAAGGGTTAACATTGAACAAGTTGAGAGCGTGATGGTGACTATTCAGGGAAGAACCTCACCATGAGAACGGGCCTCACATTTGCCCTTTGAAAGCTAGTGCCATGTGCGCTCGGTGTACGACATATGCTTGCAAATTCCCTCGATCTACTCCTTGAATCAGGAAATTGCATCGGGAACTCGAGAAATAGCTACACGACCACAAACACGAGCGATAAGGGAAAGAATAAAAAGAAAGAAATATCCAAGAAAGACAATACTTACGGGACGCGTTCCACTCCTCAGGGAACGACAAAAACTCGGGAAGGGGGAGATGAGGTCTTCGGTCTTCACCTGAACAAACCTCCACTGCCAGCCTTGGTCTCGATCCTCGTTAATGCTCGAGAAAGGGGCCTTACTTGCTTGCAGACAAGCTTGATCAGCCCTCTCGGAAAATTTGGGGGCTATATAGGTAGAGTAGATGGTCTAGGGTGAATCGTGGGTTGTCAGTATTGTTCATAAAATGATGTAGGAGGATCACGATCCTCTAAAATAATGGGTGGATTTGCCCGAGGCATACCTCGTACCTCTTGCAAAAATCTAGGATTACAGGATCTATCGGGCCAAGGGTGAATGGTTAAGTATAAACATTTAAATACCCCTCCAAGTGTGTAGTAATATCGTCATTAGGCCTGGGGACGACCACGTCTTTACTTCCCATTTACAATCCTCTCGGACTATGGGAAGGTTATCTTCAGTAACAGAGCATATGTATATCCATGCTTCCTCGCCTCAGTCTTGTTGACTAGAGGCCTTCTCGACCTTGAAATCATCCCCGATAGAGCAACCCCCGTGTATAAAGCTCTTCATGGGAGGCTCGTGATCTACCTCGGGGGAAGCCACCTCGATTGTTTGTGGCCGGATGGGAAGACAAGGGAGTCGCTTGTTGTGGTACGGACTTGGAAGTTTTAGCCATCATAATCTGGAAAAATATGAAGATTTGAAGGGATGTATGAAGACTTGAAGAAGAATATAAAGATTCAAAGGAAAAATATGAAGATCTGAAGAAAGAGTGTGAAGGTTTGAAGAAAGAGTATGATGTTTTGAAGGTGGGATGAAGATATGAAGATCTGGATTGGAAATCCAAGAAAAAATATGAAGGTTTGAAGATCAGAGATGAAGATATGAAGGCTCAAGAAGTAGAGTATGGAAATTTGAAAAAGTTAAAAGCCGTAGGAAAATTTGAAGGTAAAATCTAGGATCGGATAGTGAAAGAAGTGTAAAAGGTCAAAGCTTTTATAGGAGAAACACTGTTAATATGTGACGTTTCATATTCGAACATAGCCAGCCGGTGACTGACATGTGTTCGAAGTCAGAACGACACGACTGATGGGACGTTTCGGCTTATTCATCACCTCGATTGTAACGAACAAAGGAAGGAGCCAAGGTTCATCTATCATTTCCCATCATTTTGGCAAACCTACTCTCCGGAAAACGAGGGGACTATCTGTATATGGGTGAAAAGGGGGATAATGTGCACCCCGATTTCCTGGTGAATAAAACAGAGTGAGGGCAAGAACATACGAGACCAAACTCAAAGCTGGGAACTCTTTGTATCGAGGCCCGTGAAAAGTGAATAAAGTGCTCACCATCGGGCCTAATAAAATGATGCACCCCGGACTCGGGATGAGTTCTAAGACCTCAAAAAGTACGATGAATGGTTATACATGACGGATAGAGGGCTGTGATATTCGCAACCAATAAGATATCACGGCACGAACGATGTCGGTTATGGATCAGTAATTAATAATAAAGGAAGATTTTTACCTTTTTAGAATTGTACTAGGGATAAAACTCTCCTACTGTATAAACGGGAAGTTTTTTTTTAATAACACACATTGTAACACGCAAACCAAAGCAATACAAATTTGTTTTTTTTACTTTCTAGCTATCGCAAAGTTCTTACTTTATTATTTTTTTCTTCATTCACAATTGACGTCGAACTAAGGGTCCGATCGAGGGTAAAACTATTGTTCAACCTAAGTTTGAGTTGGGTCGTAACATTATAAATTGTTTGATTATTCATTTTGTTTTTAACTCGTCTATCGAATATTCTTGATTATTTGTGTTGAATCAATCCTCACATCCTTAAAATCGCGTACAAATTTAATTATTATCTCTTTTAAAGGTGAACAGGTACGAAGAAAGAAACGGCAAGCATTATAAATCTAAAAAATCAGAGTTCACTTTGTGTTGTCATAGTGGAAAAATAAAGCTCCCAGATACTAAAGAGCCTCCTCAAATTTTAAAGCATTTGTTGTTTGGATCAGGTTAGTTGAAACATCTATTTTAATATTATTGTTACACGGTAATCCACAATTCATATATGTTCATCGTTCTTCACTTCTTTCTATAAATACGTAGGTCCTAAAAGTGACCATTTTCAAAAGAATATTAAGAGTTACAACTCTATTCTCTCATTTACTTCAATGAGGAAAAAATCGATGTCTCAATCAATCAAACACGTGGACCAAGAACATTCAAGTTGTTTGGCTAGAATTATTATCAAACAGGAAGTTTACTGGCTCCTGTGTGATCCACCCCAAAATTTGTGCAACTATATATCAAAATAAAAAAATACTACTGCTAGATTTTTAATGGCGATTTTAATGAATAATTCATCAATGACGAATAAAAAAATTCTATGCAATTCTGAAAGGGATAAAGTTCCCTCGGATAGAATCATTCGACTATATTGATAATTTTAGAAAACTAACCATACTATGATCACAGTATGATGGCGGTTGGTCAAGCAGACCCCCATCGTCCGGTGATTTAGGATATCTCTCTTTCAAGGAGGCAGCGGGGATCTTTAGACCATTCAGGAAGTTGCAAGAATAACATACGCCCGAGATTTTTGACTATTATCAATGAAGGTAATGCAATATACTTTCGAAGAATTGATTGAGTTATTAACACGTAACCTTTTACAATACAGAAAATGAAGTACATATAGAATTCATGTTGTGAGGTTAGTATTCTACCTAAGATTTACAATAACAAATAAATAATATTGTACATTGTAAGAAAATATATAAAAAATCTCATATAATTATTTTTTGCAGTCATGGTCAAAACCTAAACAAACTTCATGCCGAGTTTGTTGCTGATATAAATAAAATGCTTGATGGACACAATATTTTGGCTAAGACATTTAGAATGGTAAGAGATAGATTTCAAGAAGATGGAAGCTCCAATGTTAATCTCAAATTGATAGGGAAAAAAAACACAGATGGAAGAAGATACAACTTACCGACCATTTCAGAGGTAGTTGCTTTAGTGGTTGGAGATGTTGAACTGTCTAAGTGTGATAGAGATATCATAATTGAAATCCAATCCGGACAACTACAAAGGATAAATGAATTGAATGCTGCATATTTAGGTATTCAATATCCTTTGCTTTTTCCATACGGTGAAGATGGATACGAAGAGCACATTCCTTTAAATGAAGATGGATGTGGAGATGGTAAACCAACTGCAGGAAGAAAATGTGTTAGCATGAGAGAATTTTTTGTTTACAAAATTCAAGACAGAAAGAGTGAAGTTCCGACAATTGTGTCTGTAAAAAGGTTATTTCATCAATTCTTAGTTGATGCATATGCAATAATTGAATCTGGTCGATTGAAGTATTATATGACTCATAAAAAACAATTGAGAGTTGAGATGTAGAAAGGATTAGAAGAAGCTACTTTGCATGGAGAAACTACTCTTTCATCTCAAGGGAAGAGAATTATTCTACTGTCAAGCTTCACAGGTGGTGCACGATACATGTTTCAAAATTATCAGCATGTTATGGCAATATGCAAATGGGTTGGGTACCCTGATCTTTTTATCACTTTCACTTGCAATCTGAAGTGTCCTGAGATTCTGAGACATGTAACAAGTAGGGGCTTAAATCTTGAGGATCATCTAGACATCTTAAGTAGGGTTTTTTAAATCAAATTGGATTGCTTGATAAAGGATTTGCGAGACAATAAAGTTTTTGGAGCAGTAAAATCAGGTATAAGTATCAACTTTTGAAGTAATAATGTAAACAATGTGTTTGATTTTGCATGAGACAATTTTTCAATATAGATGGAAATTATTTATTTATTCAATAAATACATTTTGCTTCTTCGTGCAATGATTTATACAATTGAGAAGCGAGGGTTGTCTTTGCATAAAAAATATCCAACTGCTGGTGATATTGACTAATTAATAACAACAAAAATACCAGATGAAGCAGTTGATCCTCATTATTATAAGGCCGTGAAAAGTTTCATGATGCATGACCCATGTGATTCTGCCAGAAAAGCTTCTCCTTGCATACAGAATGGGAGATGTACAAAGCACTTTCCAAAAAAGTTTATTGAGTCAACCACAATTGATAAATATGATTATCCTATTTATGGGAGAAGAGATAATGGAAGAACTATCAAGAAGGATAGTATTGACTTAGAAAATAGGTATGTGGTGCCGCACAATCTTTTCTTATTATTGAAATATGGTGCTTACATCAATGTGGAGTGGTGCAATAAATTGAGATTAATTAAGTACTTATTTAAATATGCTAAAAAAGGAAATGATCCTGCCACTGCTGCTTTTTCTAGAAGTGTGCAAGAGGAGGGTTCATCAGTTGTTGATGAAATTAATATGTACTATGATTGTCGATACATATCACCTTGTGAAGCTGCTTGGAGAATATTCAAGTTTCCTATTCGCTATAGACAACCTTCAGTGGACAAACTATCATTTCATCTTCCAAATGAACATCGTGTCATATTTTCTGATGATGATCCAATTGATGATGCTGCCAGTAGACCCACTTCAAGGGAATCGATGTTTTTTAGTTAGTTTGAGACAAATAAAACATCTTCTGAAGTAAGAGAATTAACTTATGCAGAATTTCTCCTTAAATTTTTGTGGAAACCAAAGTTGAAAAGATGGGAGAAAAGAAGAACTTCTGCATTTTCAATTGAAAGGATTTTCTTTGTTCCGCCCGGAACTAGAGAGCTATACTACCTCAGATTGTTGTTGAATGTCATTAAAGGTCCAAATGTTATGAAGATCTTAAAAGAAACAACAATCATGATTATCTTACATTTAGAGAAGCATGTTATGCACTTGGTTTAATTAATGATGACAACGAATATGTGGATTGCATAAAGGAGGCAAGTAGGTGGGGTATGCCAACGTATCTTAGGCAATTGTTTTTTTATGTTGTTGTTATCGAATTCAATGTCCCAACCAGAAAATATTTGGCAAGCAACATGGCAATTATTATTAAAAGATATCCTCCATGAAGAAAGAGTCTTATTGACTAATCCAGGTATGTCCAAACTTATATTTTTAGTTATGATATTTTTACATAATTTTATTGTGCATACGAGGGCATAAATAGATTATTCAGCCATAGATAATAATAATATATACTTATAAGAGGAAACAGTATTTTCATCTAGGCAATGTGTTTGTCAGTTCCCACCATGCACATAATGCACAAAAATTGCATCCACCTGCATGAATTAAAAAAATACATGCACTTATACTACAAAGACTAAGGACATGAGTTACTGGACTTACATTTGGATTAATTATAGTACAATCACTAATAACGTAAAATTATTTACACATTTCAGTTTAATTATGATTGTTAAAATTGTCTTTTTCTTTGGAGTATAGAATTTACGCGGTTTAAGTTTTCCTTAATCTAAAGTACATGCACATGCTAAATAATTTGCAGAAAAGAGAAATACTAAAAATTGTTTTAGTTCATAATGATAGTCAGTTAAATTAGATAGTATGTTTTTAACTATACAACTAATTGAATGTTATTGGTATAAAATATAGCATTCATAAATCTAAACCGTAACTACAAGTAACTATAACTTAAGTAAAAGTTAATTAACTTAGATTTTTGTTATAATCATATAATATCTTTTATATATTATACCTATTCAAGTTCTGTCTCATGGGGGGTTATTTTTTATGAAATCAGTGTTTACACATGGATAGTTGTATGTTTCTCTTTCATAGGTAACAAGTGAAAAATGGTTAAAGATTTTAGTTTATGATAATGATGGACAAATAACAAATGAAGCTAGAAATGTAGTGTACAATTTTTTTTTTGTAATTTAACTTAATACGTTATTAAATGATTTATTATTTAATTATTCTATATTATTATTGTCTTCTGATCCTTTGGTCTTATATATCATTTCTTTAGTTAATATTTTAATTTGGTGTAACGTAAGAAGATGTAATCTGCAGTTGAACTCTGAACAAGTAGCTCTGAAAACAATAAACAAATAGAAACTGAAACCTATTGCCATAGATAGTGACAATAACATTAATAAATTGTATGATAATATTTATTCTGTGTGAAACTTCCAACTTGCATATACGTGTGAAACTGAAATTGCATATACGTGTGAAACTGAAACCTGCTTGTAAAGTCATAAGTGATGTCTGGATTTCCAGCACCAAGTCATAAGTGATGTCTGAATATTCTGTGTAAAATTGAAACCTGCTTGCATATATACATGCTTTAGCTTGAACTTAAACCTACTTGCAGAGTTACCCCGGTGACAATAAAGATATTCAACACCAAGTCGAAATCGTAAATCACAGAAACGAGTTACTTGCATTTTAGCGGTCTTGAAATGGGAAATTGTGGTCCAATTTTACTGCCTAAAAGGCCCTTTTGTTTCTGTGGCAGTTCACTCCTAGAATCTTGAAGCCAATTAAGTATTAGCTTACTATAATCTACAGCAGCAGGATACCTGCGCAAGGAAATAGCCCGAAGGATCATTCTGGCACGTCCTCCTCATTATCTCATCACTAATATTGTTGAAAATGGCAAACTCCCACATCAGTGGGAGACTTAATTTGGGAAGAACTTCTTCCTATAAAAGAAGGCCTAATGTTTAGGATTTATACACACCTCTCATTTGCCTTCTTATCTTCTTAAGACATTTGTATCTTCTCTCTTTAGTATTATTTCACTTGTATTTTTGGAGTGGAATAAAATATTGGTTGTGTCCGAGGAAGTAGGCAAAATTGGCCGAACCTCGTAAATTCTGGTGTTCCTTTTATTGTTGCTTTATTGTCTTATTTATTATTTGGTGGTTGTCATAATTTTTGGTATAGTAGTTCTGACTCATTCACACTATATACATTTGGCTTCCGCAACAATTGGTATCAAAGCCAAGGTACTGTCTAAGTATGCTCTGTGATTGCAGCATAGTCTGATCTTCCACATCAGAAAAGATTTATCTTGGTAACTGAGTCAAGGTTCTGTCTGAGTATGCTCTGTGGTTGCAACTTAGTCTGATCTTCCACATCAGAAAGGAAATAATCTTGATTTGTGTCGTCAGTTATTAAATAATATTTGTGTCAAAGATGGGAGACAATAAACAAGAAGAATCTACATCAAGTGTCAACAATACATCATCATTGACATCTTCGCTTATGACAAGAATTGTGTCAAATGCGAAATTTGCGGTAGAAATTTTTGACGGGTCCGGACATTTTGGGATGTGGCAAGGCGAGGTTCTAGATGTCCTTTTTCAACAAGGGCTAGATCTGGCCATTGAAGAAAAGAAACCAGATGTTATTGGAGAAGAAGATTGGAGAATTATCAACCGTGTTGCTTGCGGTACCATTCGATCCTACCTTGCTAGAGAGCAGAAATATCCATACACAAAGGAAACTTCTGCAAGTAAATTATGGAAAGCACTGGAGGATAAATTTTTGAAGAAAAACAGTCAAAATAAATTGTACATGAAGAAGAGACTGTTTCACTTCACCTATGTTCCTGGTACCACGATGAATGAACATATCACCAGTTTCAATAAGTTGGTCACAGATTTGCAAAATATGGATACAACTTATGATGATGGTGACTTGGCCTTGATGTTGTTGGCGTCACTTCCTGATGAGTACGAGCACCTTGAAACTACTCTACTCCATGGAAATGACGAAGTTTCTCTCAGAGAAGTTTGTTCGGCTTTGTACAGCTATGAACAAAGAAAGCGAGAAAAACAGAAGGGCGGAGAAGGAGAAGCACTATTTGTGAGGGGTCGTCCTCAAAATCAAACGAGGACAAAGAAGGGAAGATCCAAGTCAAGATCCAGACCCAGCAAAGATGAATGTGCCTTTTGTCGAGAAAAAGGGCACTGGAAGAAAGACTGTCCGAAGTTGAAGAATAAGGCCAAACATAACAATGGAAAGGCCATTATGGATTCAAATGTAGCTGATTGTGATGATTCAGACTTCTCATTAGTTACAACAGAGTCATCAACATCATCAGACATATGGTTGATGGACTCGGCTTGTAGCTATCATATGTGTCCCAACAGGGACTGGTTCGTGGAATTTCAAGAAGGAGAATATGGAGTCGTCCACACAGCGGATAACAGCCCTCTTACCTCATATGGCATTGGTTCAATACGATTAAGGAACCATGATGGAATGATCAGAACATTGATAGATGTTCGATATGTACCGGATTTGAAGAAGAATCTCATCTCTGTGGGAGCCCTAGAATCAAAAGGGTTCAAAATCATTGCAGAAAATGGAGTGATGAGAGTATGCTCCGGTGCACTAGTGGTAATGAAGGCTAATCGGAAGAATAATAATATGTACCGCTATCGTGGCAGTACAGTTATTGGGACAGCGACAGTAACATCCAGTGACGACAAAGAGGCAGAAGCAACCAAGCTATGGCACATGCGCTTGGGACATGCTGGAGGAAAATCCTTGAAAACTCTATCAGATCAAGGATTGTTAAAAGGAGTAAAGGCTTGCAACTTGGAGTTTTGCAAGCATTGTGTCAAAGAGAAACAGACAAAGGTTAAATTTTGTACAGCGATCCATAATAATAAAGTCATTTTGGATTATGTACACCTTGATGTTTGGGGTCCTTCCAAAACACCTTCATTGGGTGGGAAGCACTATTTTGTAACCTTTGTTGATGATTTTTTCCGAAGAGTGTGGGTGTATACAATGAAGAGCAAAGATGAAGTGTTGGAAATTTTTCTCAAATGGAAGACGATGGTGGAAAATCAAACAGGCAGGAGGATCAAGTGTATTCGCACGAACAATGGAGGTGAATACAAAAATGATCATTTCAATAAGGTTTGTGAAAATGATGGCATCGTCCGACACTTCACTGTCAGACATACACCACAACAGAATGGAGTGGCAGAACGTATGAACCGGACCTTGCTGGAGAAGGTACGGTGTATGTTGTCCAATGCTGGCTTGGGCAAAGAATTTTGGGCTGAGATAGTTACATATGCATGCCACCTCATTAATCGTCTACCATCTACTTCTATTGATGGCAAGACACCATTTGAAAATGGTATGGAAAGCCTGTTGTAGATTATGACTCTTTGCACGTATTTGGCTCAACTGCATATTATCATGTGACAGAATCAAAATTGGATCCAAGGGCAAAGAAGACTATTTTTATGTGGATTACTTCTGGAGTCAAAAGATATTGCTTATGGTGTCCTATGACAAAGAAAATAATATTCCCTGCTACCTTTGATGAATCTGCTATGATAAATAAGGTAACAAAACATACCAAACAAAATGATGGTGCTTCTAAGCAGGTAGAGTTTGAGGGAAAATTTATTTTTCCTATACAAGAAGTAGAGGAGGAAACAAATGAAGATTATCCTCTGGAAGAAGAGCTAGTAGAGAGGGAGATTCCAACTCAGGAACCTCAACAACAACTTAAATCAATTGCAAATAGCAGGCCAATAAGGACAATAACAAAACCTGTTCGTCTTATAGAGACGGTTGCTTGTGCCGCCTCAATTGTAATTGATGATGTTCCTACCACTTATAAAGACGCAGTCCAAAGTTCAGAAGAAGATAAGTGGAGGATTGCCATGAATGATGAAATACAGTCCCTTCATCAGAATCATACATGGAGATTGGCCAATCTCCCGAAGGGAAAGAAAGCAATTGGGTGCAAATGGGTATTTGCAAAGAAAGAAGGATTTCCTAACCAAGAAGATGTTCGCTACAAAGCAAGATTGGTGGCCAAAGGATATGCTCAAAAGGAGGGAATTGATTACAATGAAGTATTTTCTCCAGTTGTAAAACATTCCTCCATTAGAATTATGTTGGCTTTGGTAGCACAGTTGGATTTGGAACTAGTTCAGATGGATGTAAAAACTGCATTTTTACATGGAAACTTGAAGGAGGAAATCTACATGACTCAGCCAGAAGGATTCAAAGTTGCTGGAAAAGAAAATATGGTGTGCAAACTTGAAAAATCATTGTACTGATTGAAACAATCTTCTAGACAATGGTACAAGCGATTTGACGAATTTATATTGCGGCAAGGGTACAAGAGAAGCAAATACGATCATTATGTATATTTGCGCAAGCTTAAAGATGGTTCCTTTGTATATCTTCTCCTATATGTTGATGATATGTTGATAGCTTCCAAGAATTCGGAAGAAATTGATAAGTTGAAGATTCAACTGAAGAAGGAGTTCGAGATGAAGGATCTGGGTGAGGCAAAGAAAATTCTTGGCATGGAGATAATAAGAGATAGACGTTCAAAGAAACTCTGTTTATCTCAGAAAGAATATTTGAAAAGAGTACTACAACGTTTTGGCATAGATGAAAAGACTAAGCCAGTTAGTACTCCACTTGCTCCCCATTTTAAGCTAAGTACTACTATGTCGCCAAAAGATGAAGCTGAACGAGAGTATATTTCAAAGGTACCATACGCAAATGCTGTTGGTAGCTTGATGTATGCAATGGTCTATACGAGACCTGACATTTCACAAGCTGTTGGAGTTATTAGCAGATATATGCATAATCCAGGAAAGGAGCATTGACAAGCTGTGAAGTGGATTCTACGGTATATTCATAATACTGTAGATGTTGGGTTATTTTTTGAGCAGGAAGGCAATCAGTCTGTAGTTGGATATTGTGACTCGAATTTTGCGGGTGATCTGGACAAACGAAGATCAACTACTGGTTATGTGTTTACTTTTGCAAAGACACCCGTTAGTTGAAAGTCTATTTTGCAGTCTACAGTTGCTTTGTCTACAACAGAGGCAGAGTACATGGCTATTACAGAGGCTGTGAAAGAGGCAATTTGGCTTCAGGGGTTGCTAAAAGAGCTTGGTGTTAAACAAAAAAGTATCACAATTTTTTGTGATAGTCAAAGTGCTATTCAATTAGCGAAGAACCAAGTTTATCATGCAAGGACGAAACACATTGATGTTCAGTATCATTTCGTCCGAGAAATCATAGAAGAAGGTGGAGTCACGGTGAAGAAAATTCATACTACAGAGAATCCTGCTGATATGCTGACAAAAGTGGTGACTGCGGTGAAGTTTCAACATTGTTTGGATTTGATCAACATTGTTGAACACTGAAGATTGAAGATGAAGACACAACCAAAATTTGTTACCGAGAGAAAATTGAAGATGTGGAAATTTGCCAAGGTGGAGATTTGTTGAAAATGGCAAACTCCCACATCAGTGGGAGACTTAATTTGGGAAGAATTTCTCCCTATAAAAGAAGGCCTAATGTTTATGATTTATACACACCTCTCATTTGCTTTCTTATCTTCTTAAGGCATTTGTATCTTCTCTCTTTAGTATTATTTCACTTGTATTTTTGGAGTGGAATAAAATATTGGTTGTGTCCGAGGAAGTAGGCAAAATTGGCTGAACCTCATAAATTCTGGTGTTCCTTTTATTGTTGCTTTATTGTCTTATTTATTATTTGGTGGCTGTCATAATTTTTGGTATAGTAGTTGTGACTCATTCACACTATATACATTTGACTTCCGCAACAAATACAATATATATTGTCTCTCATTTGCATCAAAAGTTGTCGCCTAAGGACCAGAAATTCTTGAGTTTTTACCCATGTTTTTTTTAATGATAAACCTCAATACGGATGACAACTTCTGAAAAATGCACCGCAATATGTCCATGAGCATTTGCTACAATAATGTTCCCTTAAGTACATGCTTCATAACAAACAAATTATATAGCATCATTATTTTTCATGGAATATTCATATCAAACAAATTATATAGTATCATTATTTTTATGAAATATTGACTCTGCAAATGAAGTATAAGCTTTACTCGAGTATCAAAATATTTTTATTGTTTGGTTATAAAAATGATATTAACAATAACAAATTAAATTTTACGATGTAGGTCGTTTTTTTTACTTATCCGCGTGGGTACTAATAATAGTAATATTATAAAAGTAAACCTGAGGAGAGTCTTTGAGATTTTCAGAAAAGGAAAATAATAAATGAGTTTTCCCGAATTGCCAAATCAGCTGTCACTGACTCATAGACTTTCCTTTGTGTGACCATCCGAACCCTTTATAGATCGTCACGTCCTAGTCAAAATCTTCACTTGTGCCATTATTATATAGTATCTCAATTCTCAATCAAGTAGTAGTTCCCATTTTTGTCTTCGTTTCTGTTTTAACTATTATTATCTTGATCTTCTACTACTTTTTGCTTTCTGGGTGTTGGCCATGAATGCTCTTGCAGCCACCAACCGTAACTTTCGCCAGGCCGCTCGCATCCTTGGATTGGACTCCAAACTTGAGAAGAGTCTTTTAATCCCTTTCAGAGAAATTAAGGTTACTGATTAATTTATTATCTTTGTAAATTTTCTATCTTTCTTGTGCGATCGATTTCATGTTACTATTGATTCTTTTTAAGACCGCTAGCAATTTTTCTTTTTCTCTCTGAATTTTCATGAGAGGTTGATTAATTTTTTTTTGTGTGTGTTTGATCAGGTGGAATGCACAATTCCCAAGGATGATGGAACATTGGTGTCCTATGTTGGGTTCAGAGTGCAACATGATAATGCTCGGGGTCCTATGAAAGGGGGAATCAGATACCATCCTGAGGTTATTTTTATTTGCTTTTGATATTTGGTCTTTTTGTAATTTATGTCTTCGTGTAGATAGCAATTCAATAATTTCACTTTTAAAAGCTTTCAGCTATGTCAAAACCGAGGTTGTATAAACTTTTTGCTTTTGCTTGGTAAAAACTGGTATTCTGAGAAAGATATCAGATGTGATCCTAGAGCTTTCAATGCATGCTAAGACGAATAGGTGTTCCACTCTAATCATCAGTTATGTAACATAGATTAGTGGTATAAGATTGTATTATTTATTTGGTTGCGAATTAAAGAGTCGTTCCGTGTTCTAGGGAGTCTTGATTCTATTTATAAAACTGTTGGTGTTGTCTTTTTTGGGGGGTTGGAACGTCAATGACGTTAGGTTCCCGCTCTTATATGTAATTTAACAAGGGTGAGTAGACTTCTTTTGGCGCCTACCATACAGTACAAATTAGCCAAGATCGGGATAGCTAGAACGGTGGTATTAAATGAGTACCAGATTCCGATCAAATTAATTCCAATTAGTACTTATCTTTTAACCAAAATCTGTTCTGTTAAGCCTCACCACAAATGTATATGTGTCGTTTGAAAGAATATTATGATGCATCGACCATTCATGTGCATGTTATCCATGATCACATAAGAGATCTGTAATTCCACGAAACTTTTTACATAATGTGTCAGGTCAAATCCTTCAGGTGCTTCAAGCATGAAACATTGGCTTTGTCCATAATAAAAATAGATAAAGAAGAAATCATTGGGCTTATATATTTAGATAGAAATTTATTGTTTGGAGGTTTCAACTCATCCTTTTAGATTTTATAGCATCTGGGTTATTTCGTTGGTGACAAACACGTGTAGGTTTGTATACCTACTTTATTTAGCTTTCATTAATGAGTTCAACATCTTTGGAAAAAATTTTCTGGTCAAGGAATTACTGTGTGTAGTATCTGCTAGATCATGGTCAAGTTTTTCCATCATTACATGACTAGATCTCCAGTAGCCTTTTTCTATCCAATTCTTGTATGTCAATGATAAATTTCATTACATGGTCTTATTTATTCAATTCGCCTAGTTTTGCTGGTACTCTGTATTCAAGTGATTACTGTTTCTAGCACTGGACTTGGTACTGAGATATATTGTAAATTTCTTTTGCAAGGTTGACCTTGACGAAGTAAATGCCCTTGCTCAATTAATGACTTGGAAGACTGCTGTAGTAGATATTCCATATGGCGGAGCTAAGGGTGGAATTGGCTGCAAACCAAAAGATCTAAGCAAGAGTGAGTTGGAGCGCCTTACGCGTGTTTTCACCCAGAAAATTCATGATCTAATTGGAATTAATACGGATGTCCCTGCACCTGATATGGGCACTAATGCCCAGGTTAGTAATATAGGTCATTATCTCAAATATTTCTTCTCTGTGGAGCTACAGAGTAGTTGCAAACAAATAGGCTTACTGATACTTTATATATACAGACTATGGCCTGGATTTTGGATGAGTATTCAAAGTTTCATGGTCACTCACCTGCAATTGTGACTGGAAAACCGATAGTAAGTTCTTGCAACATATTTTTTAAGTCCTATCTGCTACATTTTGGACTTATCCAATTTGGTTAATATTATGAGTTTTCATTCAATTTATTGAAGTACCCTGTTTCATCTTCTATCATAGGATCTTGGCGGTTCATTGGGTAGGGAAGCTGCAACTGGGCGTGGTGTCGTTTATGCTACAGAAGCTTTACTTGCTGAATATGGAAAGAATATTAAGGATTTGACTTTTGCAATTCAGGTAAAATTTCGGAGTTGTTCAATTCCAGCACACCATTGTGTTCCTCTGCTCGCTATTTCGCACAATTCACTCAAAATGACTATTGTAATCTTATATTTGTATTTCTTAGGGTTTTGGAAACGTGGGAGCATGGGCAGCAAAGCTTATTCATGAGAGAGGTGGCAAGGTAATTGCAGTGAGTGATATAACTGGAGCAGTCAAGAATCCCAATGGGCTTGATATACCCGCTTTGCTTAATCACAAAGAAGCAACAGGGAAGCTGATCGACTTTAGTGGTGGGGATGTGATGAATTCAGATGAAGTGCTTACACATGAATGTGATGTTCTCATACCTTGTGCTTTGGGAGGAGTTTTGAACAGGTTTAGACCCTTAAATTACATTTAAATTTTTGGTCCTTATATGCTGCGAATATAAAGTAAAGTTCCCAAAAGTAATTGATTGTAGAAAGCCCTTAATAGGTGTTAACTTTTAACTTTTTGTTACTATGTGAAAGATGATTAATTTTTTCCTATTTTCAATTTACATGATATACGTGAGCACCAATAACAAACCTTCTCTTATTTTCTTTGATGAGATTATGTGGAGAAGAAATTCTTTACTGTGTGAATTTTTTCCTTTATTCTGTCTTTATTACTAAACCATATATAGGGATTTATTATACATACGTCTAATTTTGTCCCTGTGTGAATCTGTTTTTTTTTCTCGGAAGAGAAAATGCTGATAATGTCAAGGCTAAGTTCATCATAGAAGCGGCAAATCATCCTACTGATCCAGAAGCTGATGAGGTAACCACATTTTCCAGGTTTTCTAGCCATTTGACTACTAGGATTACCATTTGTTGACAGATAACTGCCTTCTGCAGATTTTATCTAAAAAGGGAATTGTAATACTTCCCGACATATATGCCAATGCTGGAGGTGTGACAGTCAGTTATTTTGAGTGGGTTCAGGTAATATCGTATATCTTTGACATTGACACCCCCTATATCTCTTTTCATTACATTGGAAAGATCATACAGGTTTTATTCTGACCACCGTTTTAAGTTTAGTGCAATTTTGTGAAGAATAAGTAAGTTTTTGAGTTCTTCAGTCTTCATCATGCCATATAGTTTTCCTCTGAAATCAGTTTTCTGACGACATAAGACAAGCCTCGAACCATATAGTTTTCCTCTGAAATCAGTTTTCTGACGACATAAGACAAGCCTCGAATTCATGTAGATTGCATTATTGCAAGTATCTAGGTTGAAATTTTCTGGTCAATGTCTTCACAAGTTCTTCTGCACTGCCTCCAGAAGGTGCATGCAATTTTCTTAAACTGAGTCATATCTTAATAGCTGTTAAAAATGTACTTTGGCAACTCTTTTCTTGTGTCTGAAAGTTTAGGAGAAACTTGAAATCTTAATCTCACTTTTTATTCTTTCCAGAATAGTTCAACTGTGCATTTTAGTTATTCTGAATATATTCTTTGTTCATGTACAGAATATTCAAGGTTTTATGTGGGATGAGGAGAAGGTTAACCGGGAGCTTAAGAAATACATGACAAAAGCCTTCCATAAGCTGAAAAACATGTGTCAGTCACACGATTGCAATCTTCGGATGGGTGCTTTCACACTGGGCGTGAATCGTGTTGCACGTGCCACAACATTAAGAGGTTGGGAGGCGTAATTATATTCGCCTCTTTTGTGGCACAACATACTCCCTTTCTACAGATAAAAATTTATTGTCTTTCTCTGCTGCATGAACTGAACCATTTTAAACATGTGAGACATTCATCAACAAATAAAACAGCCTTGCTTCATCAATACTCCTGGCATTCAGTAATCTCTCTTCTCATATTTCTTTCTATAATATCGAGAATCATGTGCTAGATATTGAAGGGAAGATAGATAATATACTATTGGATGTATGTATATTAATTCTAGTAGTAGCAAATGGAAGTGGAAGTCGTTCTACTGTATGACAGCCACCGTGCTTCCATCTTTATGCATGCAATGCGATGCAGATGGTTTAGGATGTAGATCCTTGTCATTGTTAATGATTTAGGGAAATGAAGGGTCCAGTCCATCGGAAAAGAATTTCGTGGTTATGTTCGTGGTGAAGTGGACATCTGGTCCTTGTTGCTACTGTGATGAACCCAAGTGTTTAGTTCTCTCGTCATTTTCCAGCATGGTACATGTTGTCATAAGGGTGATTTATGTCACTCGAATTCTGCCTGAGGCTCACCATTGCGTGGCAGTCAAGCCCAGCCTTGACTTCAGCCTTCCAATACTTAGAATAATTTTTAGGAACGTTTTGGACTTAGAATGATTTAGGCAGCAAGTAAAGTAAGTAAAGGCACACACAAATTTACAGATTTCTTTCCAACTCGTATTAATACGGGAATACAATAACACAAAGAAGCCAACCCTATGGCCAAGAACAAAGAACTCCCTAATTCCCTGCCCCAAAACGAATTTCTCACCCTTAGGAGTTACACTTAGACGTTTTTGGCTAACACTTGCCACAAGACTAAGTTTTCTGCCCATTTGGGACAGTCTTATGCACATATTTATAGTGCAGGCTGTCCAATTACACTTGGCAGCATTTTAGACAATCAGTTGACAAGCCCCAATTGATGAGCAAACATAGGGAATATGCTAAAAACGTGTATCACTAAGCCACACAATCAGCCATGATCTAAAAACGTGTCTCCACTTAGCCCCATGATCAGTCATGCTTGAATGGGGCAGTTGTAACCGCTCAACCGCCCTGCATGTGTACTGCATGTGCTTGTTTTGGCCAGTTGCTGCACGCCCAAGGCTGGCATTGCGCACAACCTTGCCCTTTGACATTGCTCCGCCCCTATGTCATGATTATACCTTGCCGCCCATTGACTTAGCCGCACACGTCCATTGCCACAGTTGCCCGCCTATGTCAAGTCGCCCTCAACTTGATCAAATCTGCCCACATTAATGTCATTGCTTGTCCCGCATTGCCTTGCCTTGTCTTGCCATGTCTTGCCATGTCTTGGCCCCTGCTTTGACATGATGTCGACTTGCCATTGTTATGACAACCCGCACGTCCATGTGAAATGCGTTTTGCCTCCGTTCCAGGTGCGTTTGTCAACCCTGCATAGTCCGTCATGCCAAGTTGCCCATCATGATGTTGCCCCATTTTTCAGGTTGTGTGCCAAGGCCATCATAAAAATCGTTGTCACAACCCACACCTGCCGAGGAACTTTGTCAAGGGGCTAACAAACCACCCCACCCGAAGAATTCGTCGTCCTCGACGAAGTAGTTTCCGCATTTTTCAGCACCACCATAGGCCCTAAATATGCCGTCTCCTGCTCATGTTTTCCTCGTTCGGCTCATCATTACCTTTTTCATTAGCAAACAAAGTTGTAAATCGTTCAAGTTTTGGACAGTCCCTCGCGATATGTGGTCCTTTACAAATAAAACAGCCATCAAACTTGTTGTTTTGTCCCTTGTTTGTCGAAGGTCCAGCACATTGCTTTTCTTTTCATTGCCATTGCCCTCAAAGGCATTACCCTTGTCATTCCCGTTTTTCCTCCACTCTTTTGCCTTGTCCTTGTTTCCATTTTTTGACTTTGAAGTAGTAGAGAAATCAGAACCATCTTGTCCTAACCGGAAGTCAGCCAACGCTTCCGCAACAACGATGGCACTAGGAAAGTCTTTCACATTTTGCCTTCGGAGTTCCATTTGCGCCCACGACTGCAACCCATAAAGGAAATTATGCAGCTTGTCTTCCTCAGATATGTTGCTTATATCCAACATAAAAAAACTGAAATCTTTGACATAATCCTGACCGTTCTAGTTTGGTTCAACGTTTTCAAACGATATCTAGCAATCCAGCCCACATTGCTAGGAAAGAATTGATCCTTCAACTCTTTTTTCAGCCCTTCCCAATAGTCAATTTTTGGCCTACCAGCACTTACATCATCTGCCACGCGCGTCCGCCACCAAAGCTTTGAATCGTCCACCAAGTACATGGTCGTAATGGTGACCTTGTCTTCATCTCGCACATGGGCAGCCTGAAAGTACTACTCCATATCCCACAGGAAATTTTCGAGGTTCTTGACATTCTTTGCACCATTAAACTCTTTAGGCTCCGAAATTTTGACCTTGGTACGATCTGCCCCACGCTATGCATCATCATTGCCAGCAGCACGACACAACAACCTTATTTTCCGCTTTTAGATCTGTGCACTCCTGGCTCAGCCTGTTCATCTCTGCCTCAAGATAGATAAGACGAGTCAAAATAGTCAGTAATTGATCACCATCAACAGTTCCGACGAGTGCCTCCAATGCAACAACTTTTTCCCTCAGTTTTGCGTTGCCACCAACCATCTTTCACGAAATTCAACCTATGAACGTCGTGTCTTCGCCCCGATCTAGCCACGCTCTGATACTATTTGTCACAGGGGTGATTTATGTCACTCGAATTCTACCCAGAGGTTCACCACTGTGTGGCAGTCAAGCCCAACCTTGACTTCAGCCTTCCAAAACTTAGAATAATTTTTAGGAACGTTTTGGACTTAGAATGATTTAGGCAGCAAGTAAAGTAAGTAAAGACACACAAATTTACAAAAATTTCTTCCCAACTCGTATTAATATGTGAATATAAGAACACAAAGAAGCCAACCCTGTGGCCAAGAACAAAGAACTCCCTAGTTCCCTGCCCCAAAATGAATTTCCCACCCTTAGGAATTACACTTAGACGTTTTTGGCTAACACTTGCTACAAGACTAAGTTTTCTGCCCATTTGGGACAACCTTATGCAAATATTTATAGTGCAGGCTGCTCAATTACACTTGGCAGCATTTTAGACAATCAGTTGACAAGCCCCAACTGATGAGCAAACATAGGGAACATGCTAAAAACGTGTATCACTAAGCCACACAATCAGCCATGATCTAAAACGTGCCTCCACTTAGTCCGTTATACCGAGCTGCCCGTCATGATGTTGCCCCATTTTGTAAGTTGTGTCAAGGCCATCATGAAAATCCTTGTCACAACCCACACCTGCCGAGGAACTTTGTCAAGGGCTAACACATGTCTATTAGGTTATGCTACAAACTACTGAGTGCATACTTAATAACACAAGATGAGATAAAGGTTTCCTCTTTATCCAGCCCTAATAAGAATAAAAAGATGAATCAGTCCTTAGATCTTATCTTAGCTCAATCAAATTTTAATTGATTGTATAAACATATACCTGTGCTCGAAAACACAGATTTGTTTTTTCAAACTACTGTAACTTGATGCCCTCGAACATGGCAAGAAATTGAAAGAGTATTAGCACTTACTTTTTGCTGTATTCTCATTAAAAGCTGTGAAAAGTGGTCGTAAAATATATGGTCTCGCATATATAACCATTAGTTGTAGTACGGAGGTTCTTTGGGACTGAAGTAGAGAATTCGTTCAAAGTTGGCAAACAAATGTAATCGAAAGATCTGAGAGTTGAAGAAACAAAGAAATCAAGCTGTTCCTATTTTGGATAGAGAAGGGACGTTACCTGATCACCCAGAATCACTGTTTTAAATAATTGATTTCAAGTAAAATTAACAAACATAATTCGTTACCACTGGGAAGGTACGTTGAACAAGTTTATCATTTCGGCTTCATTTTGACCATTTTTGCTGAACAGGTTTTTATGGAATTCACAACAATAAAATGTGCAATTTGCGGTGTGTTAAAAATGCAATTGGATGAGGTTAATGCTATTTGCTGTCATGGCCGTTGAGCATACCCATCGCCGCAATCAATTTGCGGTAAATTAATGCAGGGGTTTTCTTAACCGCCATGATAGCAAATAGCAAAGGTCTTTAGCCTCCGCAATATTCGTTTTATTTAATATTTTCTGGGTAGAAAGGTTTATAAATCACTGCAATTTCTTAATGAACATTGCCAGAAATTGTTATTTCATTTTTAAGGGGCTTTAACCCCCCAATACTTTTAACTATATTTTAGAATTAATATTTTATTGTCCGAAGAAACTTCGTATGTCCTACTTTTTCTATTATAAAGTACTAGTAAATTGACCGCGCTTCCCACGGTTGTAAAATATATCAGACTTAGAAATAACTTTTTATAAAAATTACCATCTAAAAACTTTAGCCGCCTTTTAAAAATAAATTTTTTATATGTTTATTATATCAAAAGTATATATGGTTAAGTAAATTGTACAAAAAAATTATTATCACAAAATCATGTATGAGTAATAAGTACACAAATTAAATCAAGAGACAAACATAGTATTAAAGACCACAAGTGAGATTTGGAGAAAATAACTAATAACAGAAGGAGGGAAGAAAGAGGAGATGTTTGGTTTTTCCAAAACAAAATCCAATTCAAGTCCTCGTTATGCTCCAACATAAGTAAAAAGTTACTCCCTCCGTTCTATTATGTGAATTGGTTTGACGAGGCACGAAATTAAAAAAAATAAAAATTTTTGGAATTTATTGCTCTAAACAAGTCAAAAAGGGGCCCAGAGTATTTGTGTGGTTATAAAAGTTTATCATTAAGTGTATAATTGTAAGTTTAAGTTAAATTGTTATCAAATTTAGAAAGGGTCATTCTTTTTTGAACGGACCCAAAAAAATAAGTTCATAAGGTCATTTCCCCACAGCATGTACCCCCTCTCATTTTTACTTGTTCCTTCCTGTTTTATTTTCCGCTGCATATTATATAACTGTACAGGTTTATTTGGTAGTCTGGTCCTAGCCTCGTCACTACTTCGCCGGGGTTAGGCCAGACACTTACCAGCACATGTGGTCGGTTGTGCTGATACTACACTCTGCACTATGTGCATATCCCGGAGCGACAGCTTTTGGACCATAGCATTGGGTGGCTGTCTTCAATCCAGCTAGAGATCCCGTGGTAGTCCTGCAGGCGTTCGCAGACCCGGCATTCTCTTCTATCTTTATATGTATTCTGTTTTCATTTGCTTCCGAGACAGATTGTACTTTCTTTTCAGACATTTGTATGTAGTATTCGTAGACAGTTCGTGATATTGTGACACAGGATTTCTGGTAGAGATGTATGTTGTCATTGTCGTACTGGTTATGATTAATTTATCAGATTAAGTCTTCCGTTTGTGTCTAATTATCGTTAATATTTCACTGTTATTCACATGTTAGTTTAAATAGTTAAAAAGGCTAAATAAAAGAGTTAGGGATTCTGTATTACGCGGCTTGCCTAGCTTTCTAGAGTAGGCGCCATCACGTTACCCGAGGGTGGAAAATTCGGGTCGTGACAGAGTGACTCTGATACCGTACTTTGTCACGACCCAATTTAGGATCATAACTAGCGCTTAGGAGCAAGTGCCCCCAAGTAAGCCTCATTGGTATTTTATAGAAAATTGGACAAAAATTCCCCTATTTTAGGACCATGCATCCAAAATAAACATGTCTTAGAATCAAAAACACAATTAACCAACATCCACCTCATCAACAAAGTATTTCCAACACAATAATACTAACTTCGTCTCCTAAAATACGATGAGAAAGTCTAATACGAGTCACAAGTCTATACGAATAAAAGAATATTCATGCCACTAATAAAAATGACTATGAAGCGACTCTAAGAGTTCAAAAGAAAGATAACAATTAATAAACTCTTCGCCCTCGTGAACAAGTGTGGGGCTCACAAGGAACTATCAACTCGTGTACTCTAATTAACGAAATCCTAACGGCAATTGTAGTTTTTGTAATAAAAAAAATAGCGGGGATTGAGTCGCTAGCTAAGTAAGTAATAACACTTAACCACACATATTTTTTTATTGGGGACACGTCAGAAAATATGCAGCATATTAATCAAAAAATATAAATATGTCATTTCAGAAACAATAAATAATAATCAGTCTCATGTGTTTCCTGTAAACAAAAATCAATTTAAAAATTCGGTAATAAGCTCGGTAAACATTATGCTATATCAAATATTCATATTTGGAAGGTTTCAATGAGCGGATCATGTAATCAGTATAACTGTGAACCTCTTCGCAAGAAGTTAAATATAATGGTAGTCCCTACTCGAGGGAAATCGGTAACGGTATATTAGTTCTACCTTCCCATTAGCGAGTGCTGTAATGGTAACCGATAATTCAAAATTTATAAAGTATATCAGGTCTAACGAACCCGCCTTAAGCTACGGGATCCTTGAAACCTCCCAAATGATACTTGTCTTCATAAGCAATAAAATACTTGTATTGAACATTTTCAAACATTTCAGTTCTTATAAAATCATGTTACATGTCAAGCTTTAACAAAACACTTGTCAAGATAACTATTTTCCAAGTAACGGTAAAATTTATTATGGTTACGATAATTATATTTTAGGTAATGATATAACATATCGAGTAACCGCGAGAACATCTAAATAGCGGTAAACATCACAAATAAATATTTCGATTCTATATCACGTAAAGAACTTGTGCCACGTGCAAATTCAAAATATTTGGTAATATATTCACCAAAAAAACATGTGTAAGACATGCAAATTATGAAAATACAAATTACGATAAAGTTACTACTCACATCACTTGTGCCGAATTACCGAATATGTCACCACAAACAATTTGTTCGACTTCTTCAGTCACCTATATCGTATTAAAATCAATCTATGTATCATGCGTGAACTATCAATATACCAAATCAAAATAACCAGCCCTTATGATTTCTTGTTTGGCTCTTATTTGCCAAATTGGATTTTCCCACTCTATCCGAGAGCACTTCTGAGGCCTTAATCATGTTCCTTAAGTCATATATAAATTTCTTAGCCTAAGGAAAAGTTTCTGTAGATGGCATATGATAACAGATTGTTTTTAAAACTTCTAAAGCTCGTTTAAGTTAATAACTACATTATGTCCTTATGGAAGTAGCTTTCTATCAAGAGTTCTTCACTTAAATTGATCCATATTCTATCGATTTTGACCGTTCATAAAATATTTTCATCCAATTGTTAACTCTACATAATATTCAAGTCTAAACTAAACAAAACCGCTGCCAATAATAGTTTTAATTATACAACATTCAGCACCCAATAAAGATTTTATAACAAGAGAATGAGGGAAAGCAAACCTATAGAGAAGAACTTACAATGCTCGAGTCTAAAGAGACTTGTTAAAACTTTAAAGCTTTTCTCTGCTTCTCTATATCACGCCGAAATTGCATACCGAAACGTTACTCCCTCTTTCTTTCAATGTCAATATTTCAGTTGGTGTATTTGAGACTTAGTTTATGGCTGGGTAATTGCTTTTGTTTCTACCAGAATCTCTTCACTTCAATATTTCCCTCCCCTCTCCCTAAACCCCTTTTTCTTTTGTCGTTCACCTCTCCCATCGGCACTTTACCCGTTCTTTTACTCTCTCTATTTTAATTACATGACACATTTTTCTAATTAGTTCGTTCAAAAAAGAATGACATATTTATATATTTGAAAATAATTTAACTTTAATCTTTTCATTTTACCCACATTACCTTAATAAGAAGTCTTTATAGCAACAAAAATATCATGACCCCACAAATTTTTTGTCTTTAAGTTTTTAAGACCATATGTCTCAAAAATCAACTTCGTGTCAAGTCAAACAATATCATCTAAATGGAAACGGAGGAAGTAATTGATTAGGTTTTTCCCGTTTTTTGATTCTTTCTTTTCTTATTTTTTATAAATGTAAGTTATATTAAAAGACCAATATACCCTAACTTGAATATGAGGTATTTCAAATACACCCGCTTCAATTATAAAAAATGTCAGTGGTTGTAGTTGCAATTACTAGCGCTATGAGATCTTCTTGCATCAATGAATGAAATGGGTCTTCTAGCTGCATTACTAATCTGCATTTTTTTTTTTTTTTTTTTTTTGCAATTGTTAAGATATTTTGGAATGTAAACCCATGAAGTAATAGTAGTATTTTTGAGACAGACAAGCTAGCGTTGTTGAACCAATACAGACATGCATGATGCAACTACCTTTAATTACGAAATTTATTATAGTAGTAATGCAACATGAGTGTAGAAACCAATGAACCAATGTATCACGAACATAACAAGACATCCATGATCACTAAGTTCAATTAAGGACTAAAGGCCAAGATAATGAAATATTTTTTTTGGTAACATACCATTCCATTAACCAATTTATTACAAGCTAGGAGCACCTCATATTATGCCTCCGATCTGAGGTGATCATGAACTCTGTTTTAAAAGGCAGAATTGGGACTCGCTCGGAGGCGAGTCACTTGTAAAACGCCTCTAGGCTTATGTGTGAGGCTTAGTTCTGTGAGACATACGCCTCGGCCGTTGGGGCTTACGCCTCGGACACGCCCAACGCCTTATGTACTGGGCTCACCTAATAGAACTTTATGCAATTGTGTGTAACTAACCTTGTAAATTCTCAAATTTTCTTAATAAATCGTTAACTATTCATAATTATTTTTTTCTTAATCATAAATCATTAAGTTGAGAGTATTTTATGTCATAATTAAAATAAAATTTATTGTACGTTATCCACTAAGATTGCTATGATAGTAAATTTTAAATAAAGCTTTCATATAAAAGTATTTATTTATTCACTTTTGTTATGTCTTTATTATATTAGTCCATAATTTTTTTATAAAATTTTTTCTAAATATTATTTTTCATGTTTACGAAATACAATATTTATTAATTTAATAGCTCAGTATTTGCTAGTATTTACAAATAATTAGTTATCATGACATAGTATGGTGAATTATGTGTCACTTTATTAACTTGTTGAAACTTAAAAACAAATGATGCTAGAGAATCATATTTAAATTTTGAATAATATTTTGATATAAATTCTCTTTTAAATAGAAAGAATATTAAATAAAAGGAGTATTTTAAAAAAATATCGAATTATAATATCGAAATTCTTTCAAGATTCATTACTCCTTAAGAGATACATATAAGATTTCGCATCGAAGACGTACTTTTGATGTTTGAGTTGTAACAATGTTGCAGCTAATTTGAACATTATGATACTTTTTGTATTATTCATAGTTGAATTATAATTTATGAATATTTTAAATATATATTTTTTGATTTTAATGTAATTTTTGTAATTATATTTATTTTATATTATCTTAAAATTAGTAAAATTTAAAGATTTGTGGGACTTATGCCCCATGTCTCAGGGCTTACGCCTCACCTCGCCAGAGGTAAAACGCTTCGCCTCACGCCCCCACCTTTTAAAACATTGATCATGAATATAGGCCTTAGAAAAAAACAGTAACTAGTTACATAATTGTTGTAAGAAACCAATGCAGGTCCTAGCTTTTTGTAATGATCCGACTCGTCATTTGTGTATTTGAGTCCATTTTGCCATTTTGAAGCTTTATGTATGTGTATTTGTTATTTTATAACTTGTGGAGATGGTTAATTAAGTTTCGGGAAAGTTTTGGAATGATTTGGACCTTTTGGTTCTTGGTTTAGAAGCTTAAGTTGAAAATATTAACCGAGATTTGACTTTTATGAAAACGATCCCGGAATGGTGTTTTGATGGCTCCAATAGGTTTGAATTGCGATTTTGAACGTGAGCGTATACCCAGAATGGAATTTGGAGGTCTCTAGGCTGGTTTGTCATTCTTTGCCGAAAGTTGGCAATTTGAGGTTTAAAAGTTTCCTTAAGTTTGACCGTAGATTTACTTTGTAGATGTCGGGTTCGGATTTTGGTTTTGGAAATTCGAATAGGTCCATTTTTCTATTTGAAACTTATATTCAAAATTTGGTGCAACTTGGAGTTGGTTTGATAGAATTCGAACGCTTGGTTGCAATTCTAGAGGTTCTTGAGTTTTCTTTTGAATTTTATGTGTTTTGATATCCGATTCGAGGTTCTAGATGTTATTTTGGTATTTTGATTGCAAGAATGAGTTCGTATGATATTTTTAGACTTGTTTAGATGTTTGATTTGGATACCCGAGGGCTCGTGTGTGTTTCATACGTGTTTCAGATTGGTTTGGAGTCATTGCAGGTTGTTGGTGTGCTGGTGCCTCAGGTGTGGCAGTTGATATCATAGAAGGGGGGTCACAAATATCGCATTTGTGATAATTGGATTGCATTTGCGAAGAGATACTGGAACATGGTAGGTTCACAATTGCAACTATTTTGTCGCATTTGCGAGGTGAGCAGGCTTCACAATTGCGAAGCCAGTGTCACCTTTGAGACTTCCCCAATAGGTTATCAGGCGCTGCAATTGCGAATCACTCTTCGCAATTGCAAGGGTTCGCAATTGCAAACCCAGTGTCGCAACTACGATATCTGCACCTAAACAATAGGGTTGGGAAGTCGGGATTTGATCTCATTTCTCTCATTTTAGAACCTTATACTCGGTAGGAGGCAATTTGGAGAGGGGATTTTCACATACAATCATTGGGTAAGTGATTTTGACCAATTTTCAATAATTTTACATAATTATATAACAGATTTAACTTGAAATTCATGAGAATCGAAAAGAAATTTTGAGAAATTTTGTCTATTTTTGAAAAATATAAATTGAGATTTGAGAGTCGAATAGGACTCGGATTTGAAAACAAAACAAAAATATGGGCTCGTAGGATTATGGGTAGTTGATATCTATCCTTGGACCCGAATTTTGACTGGGCAAGCTCAGGGTTGAATTTTCTTGATTTTTGGGGAATTATGTAAAGATATTAGATTTATTAATCGAGATTGGTTTCTCTTGTATTATTTAATGATTTAAGTCATTTTTGTGAGATTTTAGCCGTACGGAGGTGAATTGTAAGGGGAAAGCCATTTTTGAATATTGATTTATGCGTTTCGAGGTATGTAACACATCTAAACTTGGATTTGAGGGTATTTAACCCGTGGAATAATGTTAAATAAAAGGTATAGAGGTGGTGTATGCACTAGGTGACGGGCGTTTGTACGTGCACCTGTGTGTTCATGATTTGAGATGACTTTTAGACTATTCTGGGATTGGTTAGCTATCATGCCTCATTATATCCATGTTTCTAAACCTGTATGTTCATTTGAGTTATGCTTCATGTTAGAAATCATGTCTAGGTTATGTGCGATTTGTTTGAGACTGATAGGGCTAATCTTGCTGTCTCTGAGCTATTTGCCTTAATTGTACACATGTTCTTAGTCATAATGCTATATCCGTGCATGATATCTCTGTCTCAATACTTCTTATTTGATTCCTCACATGTTGATGACTCCTATGTGTAACACTATTAAACTGAGTATTGTGAGATGTGTTCTTCTGAGACTTGAATGGTAAATGATTGAGTTTGGGCCATAGAGTCGATTTGGTATTGATTTGAGGTGACGCGTATGCCAGGCCCATTTTGGGCTAAGTGTTACTGGTTTGGGGTGACGCGTGCACTAGGACTCACTATTGGGCTATATGACTATGAGTAGCGCTTGGGCAAGATCCGCCCCTCTGGAGTCTGACATGCCAGTAGTAGGTGCAACCATAGTGTTTTATATACGTCCTTGATAATGGGCAATTATGCCAGGCACATGTATAGTGCTAAATGTGATTATTCTGGATGGATCCACTGTGTTATTGTTGATTTGACATGTATATTTAACGTGTGGGCATTTGTATCTTCTCTCTTTAGTATTATTTCACTTGTATTTTTGGAGTGGAATAAAATATTGGTTGTGTCCGAGGAAGTAGGCAAAATTGGCCGAACCTCGTAAATTCTGGTGTTCCTTTTATTGTTGCTTTATTGTCTTATTTATTATTTGGTGGCTGTCATAATTTTTGGTATAGTAGTTCTGACTCATTCACACTATATACATTTGGCTTCCGCAACAATTGGTATCAAAGCCAAGGTACTGTCTAAGTATGCTCTGTGATTGCAGCATAGTCTGATCTTCCACATCAGAAAAGATTTATCTTGGTAACTGAGTCAAGGTTCTGTCTGAGTATGCTCTGTGGTTGCAACTTAGTCTGATCTTCCACATCAGAAAGGAAATAATCTTGATTTGTGTCGTCAGTTATTAAATAATATTTGTGTCAAAGATGGGAGACAATAAACAAGAAGAATCTACATCAAGTGTCAACAATACATCATCATTGGCATCTTCGCTTATGACAAGAATTGTGTCAAATGCAAAATTTGCGGTAGAAACTTTTGACGGGTTAAGACATTTTGGGATGTGGCAAGGCGAGGTTCTAGACGTCCTTTTTCAACAAGGGCTAGATCTTGCCATTGAAGAAAAAAGACCAGATGTTATTGGAGAAGAAGATTGGAGAATTATCAACCGTGTTGCTTGCGGTACCATTCGATCCTACCTTGCTAGAGAGCAGAAATATCCATACACAAAGGAAACTTCTGCAAGTAAATTATGGAAAGCACTGGAGGATAAATTTTTGAAGAAAAACAGTCAAAATAAATTGTACATGAAGAAGAGACTGTTTCACTTCACCTATGTTCCTGGTACCACGATGAATGAACATATCACCAGTTTCAATAAGTTGGTCACAGATTTGCAAAATATGGATACAACTTATGATGATGGTGACTTGGCCTTAATGTTGTTGGCGTCACTTCCTGATGAGTACGAGCACCTTGAAACTACTCTACTCCATGGAAATGACGAAATTTCTCTCAGAGAAGTTTGTTCGGCTTTGTACAGCTATGAACAAAGAAAGCGAGAAAAACAGAAGGGCGGAGAAGGAGAAGCACTATTTGTGAGGGGTCGTCCTCAAAATCAAACGAGGACAAAGAAGGGAAGATCCAAGTCAAGATTTAGACCCAGCAAAGATGAATGTGCCTTTTGTCGAGAAAAGGGGCACTGGAAGAAAAACTGTCTGAAGTTGAAGAATAAGGCCAAACATAATAATAGAAAGGCCATTATGGATTCAAATGTAGCTGATAGTGATGATTCAGACTTCTCATTAGTTACAACAGAGCCATCAACATTATTAGACATATGGTTGATGGACTCGGTTTGTAGCTATCATATGTGTCCCAATAGGGACTGATTCGTTAATTTTCAAGAAGGAGAATATGGAGTCGTCCACACAGCGGATAACAGTCCTCTTACCTCATATGGCATTGGTTCAATACGATTAAGGAACCATGATGGAATGATCAGAACATTAATAGATGTTCGATATGTACCGGGTTTGAAGAAAAATCTCATCTCTGTGGGAGCCCTAGAATCAAAAGGGTTCAAAATCATTGCAGAAAATGGAGTGATAAGAGTATGCTCCGGTGCACTAGTGGTAATGAAGGCCAATCGGAAGAACAATAACATGCATAGTTATCGTGGTAGTACAGTTATTGGGACATCGATAGTAACATCCAGTAACGAAAAAGAGGCAGAAGCAACCAGGCTATGGCACATGCGCTTGGGACATGCTGGAGGAAAATCCTTGAAAACTTTATCACATCAAGGATTGTTAAAAGGCGTAAAGGCTTGCAACTTGGAGTTTTGCAAGCATTGTGTCAAAGAGAAATAGACAAGGGTTAAATTTTGTACAGCGATCCATAATAATAAAGTCATTTTGGAATGGTATTTTGATGGCTCCAATAGGTTTGAATCGCGATTTTGAACTTGAGCGTATACCCAGAATGGAATTTGGAGGTCTCTAGGTTGGTTTGTCATTCTTTGCCGAAAGTTGGCAATTTGAGGTTTAAAAGTTTCCTTAAGTTTGACCGTAGATTTACTTTGTAGATGTCGGGTTCGGATTTTGATTTTGGAAATTCAAATAGGTCCATTTTTCTATTTGAAACTTATATTCAAAATTTGGTGCAACTTGGAGTTGGTTTGATAGAATTCGAACGCTTGGTTGCAATTCTAGAGGTTCTTGAGTTTTCTTTTGAATTTTATGTGTTTTGATATCCGATTCGAGGTTCTAGATGTTATTTTGGTATTTTGATTGCAAGAATGAGTTCGTATGATATTTTTAGACTTGTTTAGATGTTTGATTTGGATACCCGAGGGCTCGGGTGTGTTTCATACGTGTTTCGGATTGGTTTGGAGTCATTGCAGGTTGTTGGTGTGCTGGTGCCTCAGGTGTGACAGTTGATATCATAGAAGGGGGGGGGGTCACAAATATCACATTTGTGATAGTTGGATTGCATTTGCGAAGAGATACTGGAACATGGTAGGTTCACAATTGCAATTATTTTGTCGCATTTGCGAGGTGAGCAGGCTTCACAATTGCGAAGCCAGTGTCACCTTTGAGACTTCCCCAATATGTTATCAGGCGCTGCAATTGCGAATCACTCTTCGCAATTGCATGGGTTCGCAATTGCAAACCCAGTGTCGCAACTGCGATATCTGCACCTAAACAATAGGGTTGGGAAGTCGGGATTTGATCTCATTTCTCTCATTTTAGAACCTTATACTCAGTAGGAGGCAATTTGGAGAGGGGATTTTCACATACAATCATTGGGTAAGTGATTTTGACCAATTTTCAATAATTTTACATAATTATATAACAGATTTAACTTGAAATTCATGAGAATCTAAAAGAAATTTTGAGAAATTTTGTCTATTTTTGAAAAATATAAATTGAGATTTGAGAGTCGAATAGGACTCGGATTTGAAAACAAAACAAAAATATGGACTCGTAGGATTATAGGTAGTTGATATCTATCCTTGGACCCGAATTTTGACTGGGCAAGCTCAGGGTTGAATTTTCTTGATTTTTGGGGAATTGTGTAAAGATATTAGATTTATTAATCGAGATTGGTTTCTCTTGTATTATTTAATGATTTAAGTCATTTTTGTGAGATTTTAGACGTACGGAGGTGAATTGTAAGGGGAAAGCCATTTTTGAATATTGATTTATGCATTTCGAGGTATGTAACACATCTAAACTTGGATTTGAGGGTATTTAACCCGTGGAATAATGTTAAATAAAAGGTATAGAGGTGGTGTATGCACTAGGTGACGGGCGTTTGTACGTGCACCTGTGTGTTCATGATTTGAGATGACTTTTAGACTATTCTGGGATTGGTTAGCTATCATGCCTCATTATATCCATGTTTCTAAACCTGTATGTTCATTTGAGTTATGCTTCATGTTAGAAATCATGTCTAGGTTATGTGCGATTTGTTTGAGACTGATAGGGCTAATCTTGCTGTCTCTGAGCTATTTGCCTTAATTGTACACATGTTCTTAGTCATAATGCTATATCCGTGCATGATATCTCTGTCTCAATACTTCTTATTTGATTCCTCACATGTTGATGACTCCTATGTGTAACACTATTAAACTGAGTATTGTGAGATGTGTTCTTCTGAGACTTGAATGGTAAATGATTGAGTTTGGGCCATAGAGTCGATTTGGTATTGATTTGAGGTGATGCGTATGCCAGGCCCATTTTGGGCTAAGTGTTACTGGTTTGGGGTGACGCGTGCACTAGGACTCACTATTGGGCTATATGACTATGAGTAGCGCTTGGGCAAGATCCGCCCCTCTGGAGTCTGACATGCCAGTAGTAGGTGCAACCATAGTGTTTTATATACGTCCTTGATAATGGGCAATTATGCCAGGCACATGTATAGTGCTAAATGTGATTATTCTGGATGGATCCACTGTGTTATTGTTGATTTGACATGTATATTTAACGTGTGGGCATTTGTATCTTCTCTCTTTAGTATTATTTCACTTGTATTTTTGGAGTGGAATAAAATATTGGTTGTGTCCGAGGAAGTAGGCAAAATTGGCCGAACCTCGTAAATTCTGGTGTTCCTTTTATTGTTGCTTTATTGTCTTATTTATTATTTGGTGGCTGTCATAATTTTTGGTATAGTAGTTCTGACTCATTCACACTATATACATTTGGCTTCCGCAACAATTGGTATCAAAGCCAAGGTACTGTCTAAGTATGCTCTGTGATTGCAGCATAGTCTGATCTTCCACATCAGAAAAGATTTATCTTGGTAACTGAGTCAAGGTTCTGTCTGAGTATGCTCTGTGGTTGCAACTTAGTCTGATCTTCCACATCAGAAAGGAAATAATCTTGATTTGTGTCGTCAGTTATTAAATAATATTTGTGTCAAAGATGGGAGACAATAAACAAGAAGAATCTACATCAAGTGTCAACAATACATCATCATTGGCATCTTCGCTTATGACAAGAATTGTGTCAAATGCAAAATTTGCGGTAGAAACTTTTGACGGGTTAAGACATTTTGGGATGTGGCAAGGCGAGGTTCTAGACGTCCTTTTTCAACAAGGGCTAGATCTTGCCATTGAAGAAAAAAGACCAGATGTTATTGGAGAAGAAGATTGGAGAATTATCAACCGTGTTGCTTGCGGTACCATTCGATCCTACCTTGCTAGAGAGCAGAAATATCCATACACAAAGGAAACTTCTGCAAGTAAATTATGGAAAGCACTGGAGGATAAATTTTTGAAGAAAAACAGTCAAAATAAATTGTACATGAAGAAGAGACTGTTTCACTTCACCTATGTTCCTGGTACCACGATGAATGAACATATCACCAGTTTCAATAAGTTGGTCACAGATTTGCAAAATATGGATACAACTTATGATGATGGTGACTTGGCCTTAATGTTGTTGGCGTCACTTCCTGATGAGTACGAGCACCTTGAAACTACTCTACTCCATGGAAATGACGAAATTTCTCTCAGAGAAGTTTGTTCGGCTTTGTACAGCTATGAACAAAGAAAGCGAGAAAAACAGAAGGGCGGAGAAGGAGAAGCACTATTTGTGAGGGGTCGTCCTCAAAATCAAACGAGGACAAAGAAGGGAAGATCCAAGTCAAGATTTAGACCCAGCAAAGATGAATGTGCCTTTTGTCGAGAAAAAGGGCACTGGAAGAAAAACTGTCTGAAGTTGAAGAATAAGGCCAAACATAATAATAGAAAGGCCATTATGGATTCAAATGTAGCTGATGGTGATGATTCAGACTTCTCATTAGTTACAACAGAGCCATCAACATTATTAGACATATGGTTGATGGACTCGGTTTGTAGCTATCATATGTGTCCCAATAGGGACTGATTCGTTAATTTTCAAGAAGGAGAATATGGAGTCGTCCACACAGCGGAAAATAGTCCTCTTACCTCATATGGCATTGGTTCAATACGATTAAGGAACCATGATGGAATGATCAGAACATTAATAGATGTTCGATATGTACCGGGTTTGAAGAAAAATCTCATCTCTGTGGGAGCCCTAGAATCAAAAGGGTTCAAAATCATTGTAGAAAATGGAGTGATAAGAGTATGCTCCGGTGCACTAGTGGTAATGAAGGCCAATCGGAAGAATAATAACATGCACAGTTATCGTGGTAGTACAGTTATTGGGACATCGATAGTAACATCCAGTAACGAAAAAGAGGAAGAAGCAACCAGGCTAAGGCACATGCGCTTGGGACATGCTGGAGGAAAATCCTTGAAAACTTTATCACATCAAGGATTGTTAAAAGGAGTAAAGGCTTGCAACTTGGAGTTTTGCAAGCATTGTGTCAAAGAGAAACAGACAAGGGTTAAATTTTGTACAGCGATCCATAATAATAAAGTCATTTTGGAATGGTGTTCTGATGGCTCCAATAGGTTTGAATCGCGATTTTGAACTTGAGCGTATACCCAGAATGGAATTTGGAGGTCTCTAGGTTGGTTTGTCATTCTTTGCCGAAAGTTGGCAATTTGAGGTTTAAAAGTTTCCTTAAGTTTGACCGTAGATTTACTTTGTAGATGTCGGGTTCGGATTTTGGTTTTGGAAATTCGAATAGGTCCATTTTTCTATTTGAAACTTATATTCAAAATTTGGTGCAACTTGAAGTTGGTTTGATAGAATTCAAACGCTTGGTTGCAATTCTAGAGGTTCTTGAGTTTTCTTTTGAATTTTATGTGTTTTGATATCCGATTCGAGGTTCTAGATGTTATTTTGGTATTTTTATTGCAAGAATGAGTTCGTATGATATTTTTAGACTTGTTTAGATGTTTGATTTGGATACCCGAGGGCTCGGGTGTGTTTCATACGTGTTTTGGATTGGTTTGGAGTCATTGCAGGTTGTTGGTGTGCTGGTGCCTCAGGTGTGGCAGTTGATATCATAGAAGGGGGGTCACAAATATCACATTTGTGATAGTTGGATTGCATTTGCGAAGAGATACTGGAACATGGTAGGTTCACAATTGCAATTATTTTGTCGCATTTGCGAGGTGAGCAGGCTTCACAATTGCGAAGCTAGTGTCACCTTTGAGACTTCCCCAATATGTTATCAGGCGCTGCAATTGCGAATCACTCTTTGCAATTGCAAGGGTTCGCAATTGCAAACCCAATGTCGCAACTGCGATATCTGCACCTAAACAATAGGGTTGGGAAGTCGGGATTTGATCTCATTTCTCTCATTTTAGAACCTTATACTCGGTAGGAGGCAATTTGGAGAGGGGATTTTCACATACAATCATTGGGTAAGTGATTTTGACCAATTTTCAATAATTTTACATAATTATATAACAGATTTAACTTGAAATTCATGAGAATCTAAAAGAAATTTTGAGAAATTTTGTCTATTTTTGAAAAATATAAATTGAGATTTGAGAGTCGAATAGGACTCGGATTTGAAAACAAAACAAAAATATGGACTCGTAGGATTATGGGTAGTTGATATCTATCCTTGGACCCGAATTTTGTCTGGGCAAGCTCAGGGTTGAATTTTCTTGATTTTTGGGGAATTGTGTAAAGATATTAGATTTATTAATCGAGATTGGTTTCTCTTGTATTATTTTATGATTTAAGTCATTTTTGTGAGATTTTAGCCGTACGGAGGTGAATTGTAAGGGGAAAGCCATTTTTGAATATTGATTTATGCGTTTCGAGTTATGTAACACATCTAAACTTGGATTTGAGGGTATTTAACCCGTGGAATAATGTTAAATAAAAGGTATTGAGGTGGTGTATGCACTAGGTGACGGGCGTTTGTACGTGCACCTGTGTGTTCATGATTTGAGATGACTTTTAGACTATTCTGGGATTGGTTAGCTATCATGCCTCATTATATCCATGTTTCTAAACCTGTATGTTCATTTGAGTTATGCTTCATGTTAGAAATCATGTCTAGGTTATGTGCGATTTGTTTGAGACTCGATAGGGCTAATCTTGCTGTCTCTGAGCTATTTGCCTTAATTGTACACATGTTCTTAGTCATAATGCTATATCCGTGCATGATATCTCTGTCTCAATACTTCTTATTTGATTCCTCACATGTTGATGACTCCTATGTGTAACACTATTAAACTGAGTATTGTGAGATGTGTTCTTCTGAGACTTGAATGGTAAATGATTGAGTTTGGACCATAGAGTCGATTTGGTATTGATTTGAGGTGACGCGTATGCCAGGCCCATTTTGGGCTAAGTGTTACTGGTTTGGGGTGACGCGTGCACTAGGACTCACTATTGGGTTATATGATTATGAGTAGCGTTTGGGCAAGATCCGCCCCTCTGGAGTCTGACATGCCAGTAGTAGGTGCAGCCATAGTGTTTTATATACGTCCTTGATAATGGGCAATTATGCCAGGCACCTGTATAGTGCTAAATGTGATTATTCTGGATGGATCCACTGTGTTATTGTTGATTTGACATGTATATTTAACGTGTGGGCATACAAGTGTACTTTCCTTATGCTAAATGATAAACAAAATGTTAATCTGTATTGGATTTTAACTGTTATATAGATGGAAAACATGTCAAAATTTCCAATATGTGAACGAGATTAACATGATATCATTGAGTTACATGCTTACACATCCTTTCTTTATGTCCTGTGTTGTTATTAGTTATTAATATTAGACTCTGACTGTTTCTTCTGAGCTCGTTACTGTTTTCAGTCCAAGGTTAGTTTTGTTATTTTTTGAGTACATGGGGTCAGTTGTACTCATAATATACTCTAAACTTTGTGTGCATATCCAAGTACTTTCAGACGACGTGATCTCTAGAGTTCTATGCTACAAGCATTTGAGGGACTAGGACGTAGCTGTTATACCATCCGCCGACCTTGAAGTTCTCTTTCATTATTTATTTTATTACTGTTATACTATTCAGATAGTTGTATTGAGAATTTGGCATTGTATTTTGATACTCAGTAATGCTCATATACTCGTTGACACTAGATTTTGGGCATGGTTGTAGTAGTATTATAGTTATATTCTTAAATATTTCATGATGCTTCCATTGTTTAGTTTATTAAACCTTGTTTTATCAAATTCATTGTTCTCATGTGACTGTTGGCTTGCCTAGAAAGTAGAGTTAGGCACCGTCGCGTCTCCGGTGGGAGTTGGGTCGTGAAATGCTGGTATTAGAGTACTAGGTTGCTTAGGTCTCATGAGTCATGAGAAGGTTATACATCTGTACTTATCTTTGAGAGTCTACCGAATTGTTAGATAACTTCACTTTATTCCATTCTTGTCATGCAGGTTTGTTATTTTTGAAGCCTGAAACTTGACTATTCTATAGTCTCACATATGGTGAGGACACATGCGATCGGATCAAGCAGACGACCATTAGTTAGGGCTGTGAGAGGCCGGGGATGTGGTAGAGGCCAAGGTATGGCTCGTACTACAGCCATAGCAGTACCTGTGAAGCCACCCGTTTCTCCTATTGTTGAGCATGTTCCAGATACAGTTGGGCTGGTGGGACCAGCTCAGGCAACAGTAGTGCTCATTGTTATTCTTGGCCTTCAGGAGGCCTTGGTTAAGATTTTGACTATGCACGAGCTTGGCTCAGGCGGGTTCGATTCCAATTGCACCAGCTACCTCACAGGCTGGGGGAGGTGCCCAGATATCGGGGTATTACTAGTTCAGCCAATTGCTGCTGCTCAGGCTAAGGTTGGTCCACCTTTGAATGATGAGGAGCATAAGAGGTTGGAGCAGTTTGGGAGGCTTAAGCCTCCAAAGTTCAGCGGAGAGGAGTAAGAGGTTGCTCAGGATTTTCTAGACTGGTGTCAGTAGATTTGTCACACAACGGGTATTTTGGAGACCATTGGAGTGGCATTTACGACTTTTCAGCTGACTGGGGCAACCTACAAATGGTGGTAGGCTTATGTGTTAAGCCGACCAGTTGGAGCAGTACCACTTACGTGGCATGAGTTCTTAATTATTTTCTTAGAGAAGTTTGTCCCACAAACTCGCAGAGAGGATCTGTGTAGAGATTTTGAGCAGCTACGCCATGGGGATATGATTGTGACTCAGTACAAGATGAGGTTCGCAGATTTGGCCCATCATACTATATGGTTGGTTCCTACTAAGAGGGAGAGGATCAAGAAGTTCATTGATGGCCTCAACTATGGCCTACGTTACAGTTTGTCTCAAGAGGCCGAGACAGATGCTAGGTTTGACCTGGTGGTCGTTATTGCTAGGCACTTGGAGTAGGTTAACAAGATTCAACACGAGGAGTAGGAGGGCAAGAGCCCCCATGGTTTGGGTGGTACCTCGTCTGGAGGTCCGTCACATTACAACAGAGGTCTTCCTTATAGGCCCGCTCAGGTGGCTCATCAGGTTCCTCGTGGTTCTTCAACTAGCCACGGTTCTTGTAGCACTCATCCAGTTCAATCATCTTTTAGTGCATTTCCAGCGTAGAGCTCATACCGTTCTCCATAAGTTCTAGGTTCATAAGTATCGGGATTTTCCAGTAGTTATTCTAGTTCTTGGGGTCCGATGTAAGCCCCACAATCATTCCCAGTTCGAGATTACTATGATTATGAAGAGTTGGGGAATGTGAGGAAGTATTTCCCCTGTCATTACAGAGGTCCAGTACAACAAGGAGGCCAGACTATATCTCCTGCACTAGTTGCTACACTACCCATTCAACCAGCTCAGGGTGGAGGTCATTTCGGGTCGAGATTGCCCTAGAGGGGGAGGTCCGACATGTTGTGGTTAGGCTTGATGCTACGTTTTTTCCTGCCAGGCTAGAGGCAGTTGCTTCAAACGTAGTGATCACATGTATTGTTTCAGTATGATACAGGGATGCTTCAGTATTATTTGAGCCTGATTTCACTTATTCATATGTGTCCTCATACTTTGCTTTTTATTTGGATATGCCCCATGTTTCTTTAGTTATCTATGTTCATGTATCTACGCCGATGGATGATTCTATTATTATAGACCGTATATATCGGTCGTGTATGGTGACTATTGGGGATTATGAGATGAGGGTTGATCTTTTATTGATTAGCATGGTTGACTTTGATGTGATTTGGGCATGGATTGGTTGTCACTATATCACGCTATCCTTGATTGTCACGTGAAGACTATGACGCTGGCGATGCCGGGGTGCCTAGGTTAGAGTAGAGAGGTTCATGGATTGTGTCCCCAGTAGAGTGATTTCATATTTGAAGGCTCAACAGATGGCTGAGAAGGGATGTCTGGAATATTTGGCCTTTATGAGGGATGTTAGTGTTGATACTCCTACCGTTGAGTCAGTTTCGGTAATGAAAGACTTCCCAAATGTATTTCCAGAAGACCTGATGGGCATGCCACCCGATAGGAACATTGATTTTGTATTAATTTGGTATCGGGCACTCAGCCCATCTCTATGCCTCAGTACCGCATGACACCTATTGATTTTGAGGAGTTGAAGGAATAATTGCAGAAATCACTTGATAAGGGCTTCACTAGGCCTAGTTTGTCGCCTTGGGGTGAACCAGTTCTATTTGTGAAGAAGAAGGATAGTAAATGAGGATGTGTATTGACCACCCGCAGCTGAACAAAGTTATAACTAAGAACAAACATCCACTATCGCACATTGATGACTTATTTGATCAACTTCAGGGTGATAGAGTGGTCTCGAATATTGATTTGAGGTCTAGGTATCATCATTTGAAGATTCGGGAATTAGATATTTCGAAGATGACATTTAGGACCCGCTATGGTCACTATGAGTTTCTAGTGATGTCTTTTGGGCCGACTAATGCCCCAGCAGCCTGTATGCACTTGATGAATAATGTATTCCAGCCATATCTTGATTCTTTCATCATAGTATTCATTGAAGACATCTTGGTGTATTCTCGTAGTCCGGAGGATCATGAGCAGCATCCGAGGATCGTACTTCAGACCTTGAAGGAGAAGAAGTTATATTCTAAAATATCCAAGTGCAAGTTTTGGCTTGATTGGGTGGCGTTCTTGGGGTATGTGGTATCTAGTGAAGTATCTAGGTAAATTCGAAAAAGATTGAGTTTGTTTAGGTTTGGCCTAGACCGTCTTTAGCTACAGAGATTCGGAGCTTCTTGGGTTTGGCCGAATATTATCGCTGTTTTGTGGAGGGTTTATCATCCATTATGGCACCTTTGACTAGATTGACCCAGTAGGGTGCTCCTTTTAGATGGTCTGAGGAGTGTAAGGAGATCTTTCATAAGCTCAAGATTGCATTGACTATATCCCTAGTGTTGGTTTTTTCTGCGGGTTCAGAATCTTACATCGTGTATTGTGATGCATCGCTTATAGGGCTTGGCACGGTGTTGATGTAGGACGATAGGGTGATTGCCTATGTGTCATCTAGAGTTGGTAACCATTATTCATGCACTGAAGATTTGGAGGCACTATCTATACGGCTTTTCATGTAAGGTCTATACCGACTATAGGATTCTTCGGCACTTGTTCAAGTAGAAGGACCTTAATTTGTGGCAGCGGAGATGGTTAGAGTTGCTGAAAGACTGTAATATCACCATATTGTATCATTTGGAAAATGCCAATATGGTGGCCGATGCATTGAGTGAGAAGGCTGAGAGTATGGGCAGTTTGGCATATTTACATGTAGTAGAGAGGCTACTAGCTATGGATGTTCAGGCTTTGGCCAATCAGTTTATGAGATTAGATATTTCGATGCCTAGCCGAGTTCTTGCTTGCGTTGTGGCTCAGTCATCATTGTTGGAGCGTATCAAGGCTCGTCGGTTGGATGATCCTCACATGATGGTATTAAGGGACACGATTTAACGGGGTAGTTCTAAGGAGGTTGTAATTGGTGATGATGGTGTTATGCGGCTCCAAGGCCGGATTTGTGTTCCAAATATCGATGGGTTGAGAGATTTGATCCTTCAAGGGGCTCACATCTCGTGCTATTCCATTCACCTATATGTCACAAAGATGTACTGTGACTTGAAACAATACTATTGATGGGGAAGAATGAAGAAAGATATTGTTGCTTATATGTGTCAATGTTTGAATTGTCAACAGGTGAAGTATGAGCATTAGAAACCAGGAGGGTTGACTCAGAGATTGGAGATACTAAAGTGGAAGTGGGAGCGCATCACTATGAATTTTCTGGTAGGATTACCACAGACTTTGAAGAAATCCGCTTGCATGGCATGCCTAGTTCCATCATTTTTGACCGAGGCATGCGATAGTGCAAGGAGAGTTGGGCACACAGGTTGAGTTGAGTACATCATTCTGTACTCATATGGACAGGCATTTCGAGCGCACTATTTAGATCTTGGAGGATATGATACGTGTCTGTATTAGAGATTTCAGAGGTTCGTGGGATCAGTTTTGTCATGCCCCAAACCTGGGGAGACGTGGCTGGCACCCAGTGCCATACTCAGTCCAAGCGTACCACTTTGTAACTGTGAACTCTGGAGAGGTAAACCTCAATTTAGGCCGATGAGGCCGTATTTTGAATCATCTGAAAATATTGTCTCTCTCATCTGAGGGGTAAACATACCCAAAAACTCATATATGTATACATGTACAGGCTGACGAGGCTGCCATAAACATGTACTGATATACAAACTATACAGGACTAGTCTACAAGCCTCTAGAGATAACAAAACTGTACCATGGTCGGGACAGGGCCTCAACCTGCCCATCAAACCTGTATATATAAAATGGACTCCACGGTCACCTGGTAACTTCGAGGAAGTGGAGCTTACTAACCAAGCTGATGTTTGACTCTGTCTACTGGAGGGTCTGTCCAACTATCAATCAGGACCTACAGGCATGAAATGCAGCGTCCCCGATAAAAGGGACGTTAGTACGAAATAATGTACCGAGTATGTAAGGCAATAAAATAACTAAAAGCTGAAACTGAATTGATAATATAATAACTAAAAGTAATTGGGATTCATAGATAATCTGAAGATATGCTTACCCGCTAATACTGACTCAACTCTCTCAACATAGTAAGTAAAATAGCTGTCCAGCCTTATAAGGCTCGGTATGTGTAACTGCTCTGCCGTAGTAGGCTCGCTCATAGGCACTTGGCCATACAAGGCTCTGTATCTCGGCCATTGTGGGCTCGCTCATAGGCACTCGGCCACAATAGGCTCGCTATATAACTCACCATCTGATTAGAGGTTGCGCAATAGGGGCCTACCCATCGATTATATCTCGATAGTGGTGAAAATATTGTAATATTATATATATATATATATATACACTCTCTATTCTCTTAGCTGAAAGAAGAAAAAACTAAACTGAATATGAAATCCCAATAAGGGAGAATGTTGTAACTTATGAGACTAAGAAAATGTAGATAAATTCAGGAATATGAACTTCTCTTTATGTCTCGTTATCAAACACATGTAGTTACTGGATCATGCCAAAATGAAATAAAGGTTTAACCTTAACATACCTTATCCCAATCTTTTAAATAACCAAATTGAACTCGCCTCTTTGCACCTTAATCTACAACAACGACAATAATACTATCCTTAAGTTACGAAAGGTACAACTATCACATAACGAACGTCAAGCTTATTTTGTATAAAAACGGACAGCCTCTCCCCTATAATCCTTACTTCCTCCAAATTCAAGATAACACCAACAATACAAAAACACAACAATATCAACATATACATTATTTTCCTACATTATATACACCACAAAATACCACAAAACAGCCTAACACACCCCAATCTCTTCATACACAAAATGACCATCATAGTAGTGTCAAACAACCCGAAAATATTACGATGAATGACCAGACCTACACCCTGCATTTATGTGGTGTTTATCCACACCCTTCATCCTCCAAAACTCCAAAAAATAGTAGAAAAACACGCAACCCAACAGCAACACAAAACAATCCACAAAACAGCCTTCTACAAGTGAATAACTCAAACTCACGGCTTCCGATCACCGTCCCGTGAGTTCTTACAACTATAGAATGACTTACCATGAATTGCAAGAAAAAATTGATGAAAACGAGTAGTAAACTTACCTTATTTTTTGTATAACTCATCTCCTATCTTGGTTCTTCAAACTCTAAGATTTACCTCCAATTAAAACTTGAAAAGGAGAGAAAATCAATTAGGGTTTGTGGGTAATTTTTGGGAGGAAGTTTGCAGGGGTTTAGGTATGGTTATTTGTGATATATAATTAGGCTTATATTTTAGGAGATAAAAACTTAAATTGGCTCTTTGGCTGACCCGAAATAGCCTCTTTTTGGCTCCCATTTAACCAAGTAGGTTACACACCTACTTGTCACATAGCAGCCTGCGCAGTCTCGCAAAAATGCATATATCTCTATACTCCAATGTAGTATTGACAAAAGGTGTAATGAGTTAGAAAATAGACTCATAGAGCTTCAATTTTATGGGTGGAAATCCCATAACTCTAAGTATATTGGGAGAAAACCGCAGTTACATTTGACCCAAATTTTCAGTAAAACTTATGAATGCAACTTGTGATGACTTTCGTCGACCTTTGTTCCACAACTCGCTTGACTTCAAAACATAACACACGACTATCATACAACTAACATAACTCATAACATAACCTCCTTATCATGTTAAGAACCCTATTCTCACCCCAAAAGTACATGTTATAACATTCCAAACTTGTCGACTTTCGACGAAACATTATTTTCTTCAATTCCTTAGCTTCTACAACTTCCAACCCTCTTTATACTTATTGTTCATGATCTTCAATATATGTAACATCAGAGGAACCATGATAAATTAATAGATGTGCTTTAAAAGATGATCTCATTTGTGAGCTTATATCAATTAACTTACGACGTACTCTCACGTACGAAAATATGGGTGTAACATCATTCCCCCTTTTGGAACATTCGTCCTCAAATGTTGACTGATGCGCTTATCAGTTTCATAACTTATTGCTTTTATGAATATCTTAATACTGTCCTTGCCCTATAGGCCACTATTCAATGAACAAATCCAAAGGCTAGGGCATTCCCCCTTTTAGGCCTCTTTTCTACACCACAACCTGTGGTCGGAACTCTTCCGATCTCGTAATTATTGGTACCTTCTGTCATGCAGCCTGCACGACTATGTCCTTGTACGGGCACCTATGAAACTCTTCTCTTATATTTCCTCCAGCTTTTAGCTAATCTCTAGGCCCACTTTGTGAATATATACAGAACTATGAAAAGCTATCCCTCTAGGCATCTGTAGGTTTACTAAAGTCCTTTACGTGGTACTTTGTCGAACTTACAACTATTGCTATCTTTTGTTTCATAGCCTCGGTTATCTATCCTTATGGATTTAGCGCATCTAGGTAGGTCATACTATACCATAACACTTACTTCAGTTTGTTATTACCGAGGTTTGCTACCAACTCTAGGTTACTCTCTCGTAGCTTATCCTATATGTATAAATATAAGTCCTTTAATACTTCCTCAGTATTGTTCATCTTAAGAATGACAACCTAATCTCCTCTCATAATTTTTAACTTTTATCCATCTATTGTTGATTTAGCTTAATGTTGATCTCAATTTACCACTCATAACTTGAATCATTTCACGCAATACATTGTCACTAGGGCTCACGTCTCATCGGGGAACATCTTAAGTGATTTGTTTGATCCACTTAGGGACAATACATACTTCAATAACCATATTTCATAGCATCTTAACATGATTCATCTTATGGGGGTATTCTAATTCTGTGCAATTCATGAAATCCATTCTCTTTAAATCATTACTCAATCAAAGGCCTAAACGTTATTCACGTTATCACAATTTCACGCTCATTCTACTACCAGGGCAACATTCCATCTTTTCTAAATTCCCCTAGTCTTAAACTTCTTTGAGTTCATTCAGGCTATACCGAGCTTTTTATAACTTACGAAAACCATAAGCTCTCTTGTTGTGATGGGTTTAATCACGAAGACTTACTTATTCTCGTCACCTTCTCACTCACCTTTTCTTAGCCTTACTCTTGTCTACCTAAAACCTTTTTGCTCTACCATACTTTAGCTTGGGACCTACACAAATCTATTTATACTACTCGCAACCTCCCTTTAACTTGCTAGCACCATAGATTTCCTTATGTTATTCTAGAACTTCAAGTGAGACATTACGTCATCTCTAACTCTTCTTTACTCTCTTAACTAGACCTCTCAGTACCTAGAAACCATAGGATGAAAGATATTCCACTGACGACACCACTATCATTTCTGGATACTGAATCATGGCGCTTATAGCCCTCTATCTATAATTTGGACTATTCATATTCTTCTACACTTATGTATCTCGTACCTTCTTTACCTTTACCTTTCTTATCTTTAAATATTACATCGTACCTTTTGTCACTTTCATAACCTCCCTTCCACATAGGTGGAATTCATATCCACACCTTAAAGATCTACTATAATACTTGCACCTCTTATGCATACACAATCCGGCATGAGCTTCATACTAACTTCTTATGAGGCCGGTACTCTTCTAACTGGCTTTATCGTAGAGCCGTTATAGAATATGGCTGTTGTACTATATCTCTTGTACCTTTGATATTAAGAGTGATTCTATATTGTTTTGAATCGCGATTTCTATAATTATCTAGATCTAATAGTCAGACTCGTGATTTACGTAGTTGATATAACTCTTTAGTTTCCTCCTCTCTCTCAGCCTCTATTTAGGCTTAAAATATCTTCCAATATGCGGCTCAGGGTATTAATTATTACTTTAGCCCCTTATGAACGCTATGGAACATCTATGATATAACCTTCTAGCAATTCAAGCTTTTGTCTGTGACGTCGACTCAATTCTTTTTTTACCTTATATTGGAGTCTTCTATAGCTGTATCATTGTCAACATATATTCTGCATGGATAACACTCCGAAATCTTAAGTGAGTTCATAATGTAACTAAATTTGGGTCACTGATCGAATAATTCTATTTGTGCCTTCTCAGCTTTGTTTAAAAGTAAGTAATTACTTATCATGGTCGTTCTGCCACTTGTTGCATGAGTACTTGCGTTATCTTAGTGCCCACATATATTGGAATTTTGTGCAACTCATATGATCTCGAATATTACTTTAGATTTTACTTCCCATTCCTTAGTCACAATAGGTACCACTTTCATATAGAGTGAATATGATGTTGTAGTGAGACTGTTGTTACAAGATCGTTATTTATTTTGGTCACTATGCTTAGCTTGAAACCTTGTCTTTATTTTCTCAGCTAGTCTTTCATTGCAGTACTTAGGGAAGACCCTCTAACTCTTGTAAAGATACGAGCTTATTACATAATATACCCGATAGAATTTTTGATGTTCTTACTCACCTATAATTATCCTTCCTCCGTATCCTTGTGCTCGTCGGGTTACTTCTGAACCCAAATTTTGATAGTCTCCCCAGTGGCACTCTTTTTTTCTTTGCGTAACACTTATGCGGCACCTTTACCTACCCTAACTCCTATCTGAATATTTATCATGTGTCACGATGTCATCATATCTGCGAGACTAAATTCCCTATGTTTACTACATTTTATCTTGCACGATCTGTTGATTTATTTGTATCCTCTTGTCTAGGCATAAGTAGAATCTTCTTGAATCAACTACTAACTATTCGTTGGTCCATTCTCATATCTATATTCCGCGTAATCTCTCATGAGTTATGTCCTTTGCCTTAACTTACCTCTGGTACTGGCTCCTTATGTATCAAGTGTCCATTCACACTTATTTATCAATAACATCCTGGCCGGGAACCCTTACTGCCTCTCCTCTGCATCGTGCTTGCATAGTGTCCTGGAGTCGTAGTATATATGTATGGTATGAATAAATTTGATCTCACTCCTTTCGCCTTTTTACCACATTCTTCCTTTACTATTCCGTAGTTACCTGAACCACTTAACTACGACTTAATACCATATCACCCCATCTTCCCCCCTTTAGGGGAGCACTAATATTTAATGCTAGGAAGATTCACCTACAAATATTTTACCACTTCATCTTCGGAGTCTTTTCACGTCTTCACTGACTCCTACTCACCTTGTGGTAGCCCTTATCCACTAGGGATAACTAAATTTCTTACATGCGAGGGTGACACCTAGTGTAACTGGCACACTTAGTTCCTTAAGCTTAACTCTGCTTATAGTTCTTTCTTTAGGGAAGCATCTTCTTGAATGACTTTTAAAGGTTATTCTTCTGTTGTCCATTCTATTTTTGCCGGAACACAATCTCTGAAATTCTCACGATGCCGACTATTATTGAACCTTCAGTCCCTAAATCATGTTCCATTTATATTGTATACTAGCCTATGCTGATTTCTATCACTCCGGGGGTCTAACTTAGCTTTCTAGTAATCATGTTGGAGTCACCAACTCATTTATCGAAATAAAGATATAACTTTATGGTATATACTCTTTTATAGTCTCAAAACCTGTCATCTCTTGTCTTTTCTTCACTTGACCATAGACTCTGTCGTCCTACTATATTTTGATTTACCGTTATCACCTATTTATCATACCTTAATCATAATGCTTCATTTACTCTCTTCTTATTCTCCTGCTAATACTTATGTCTATCACATTATTCTATAAATCTCAATAAAACATTGTTTCACCTTTTTAGCTCCCCTAGCTCAATCCACCATTTCGGGTTACTCTAACCCAAGTTGGATCCTGATATTCCATCCTTCTCTTAAACTATATATGTTAGCTCCCGTAGGGAATAAATGAGATGGGTGTGACCAATTGTACATACCTCTATTTCCGTTGAAGGTAACTTAGAATCATTTTATTTCTTTGCCTAACGTGGAAATTCGGATAATGTTCATTAACTAGGTATCTCGTACCCTTCTTCACCTTGCTTCTGTTATCAGTTGAAACTTATACTTTTACCTTATAATACTCCCATGGCCTTCTATTCACGAGGTATATTAGATATTCTCGTCTTAAGGTCTTAAGTGGGAATTTTGCACATCCGGTATGCACAATTTGATAGGGCCTCAAACTGGGCCACATTGTCAAGAATTCTTTCTTTACTAGTGCCCTAATCTACTGCTGTAGTATCCCTCTAGCTAGTTATAATTTTTCAAATTGCAAGCACCTCTATAATTAGCAAACATAAGTCTTGGCTCGAGCTCTTATAACTCACCTCTATAACACGATGTGAATTTAAAAGAAGGGTAGCATACTCCTAAATGACATGTAGCTTCCTATTTATATAATGTGGTGCACAAAATATCTATAAACAAGGCTCTACTAGACACGACTTGTAGACTCCCTATGACATAACTGCTATGATACAAAGTTTGTCACGCCCCAAACCTGGGAAGGCGTGGCCGGCACCCGGTGCCATACTCGGCTCGAGTGTACCACTCTATAACTGTGAACTCTGGAGGGGTAAACCTCAAGTTAGGCCGATGAGGCCATATTTTGAATCATCTAAAAATATCGTCTCTCTCATCTGAGGGTTAAACATACCCAAAAGCTCATATATGTATAACTGTGCAGGCTGACGAGGCTGCCATAAATATGTACTAATATACAAACTATACATGACTCGCCTACAAGCCTCTAGAGATAACTGAACTGCACCGTGGTCGGGATAGAGCCTCGACCTACCTATGAAAACTGTATATATAAAATGGACTCCAAGGTCTAGACCTGGTAACTCCAAGGAAGTGGAGATTACCAACCAAGCTAATGTTTGACTCTATCTACTGGAGGGTCTGTCCAACTGTCAATTAGGACCTGCAGGCATGAAATGCAGCGTCCCCGGAAAATGGGACGTCAGTATGAAATAATGTACAGAGTATGTAAGGCAACATAATAACTGAAAAGCTAAAACTAAACTGATAATATAATAATTGAAAGAAACTAGGATTCATAGATAATATGAAGATATGCTTACCTGTTGATACTGACTCAACTCTCTCCATATAGTAAGTAAAATAGATGTCCGACCTTATAACGCTTGGTATGTGTAACTACTCTATTGTAGTAGGCTCGCTCATAGGCATTCGACCACACTAGGCTCTATATCTAGGCCATTTTGGGCTTGCTCATAGGTTCTCGGCCATGGTAGGCTCAACATATAACTCACCATCTGATCAGAGGTTGCCCAATAAGGGCCTGCCCATCGATTATAGCTCGATGGTGGTGAAAATACTGCAATACTATATATATAGAGACTCTATTCTCTCTTAGCTCAAAGAAGACAAAACCAAATTGAAAATGAAGTCCCAATAAGGGAGTGTTGTAACTTATGAGACTAGGAAAATGTATATAAATTCAGGAATATGAACTTCTCTTTATGTCTTGTTATGAAACACATGTAGTTACTGGATCATGAAAAAATGAAAGAAAGGTTTAGCCTTAACATACCTTATCACAATCTTTAAAATCACCAAATTTATCTCGCCTCTTCGAACCTTAATCTACAACAATGACAATAATACTATCCTTAAGTTATGAAAGGTACAACTATCGCACAACGAACGACAAGCTTATTTTGTATAAAAACGGGCAGCATCTCCCCTATAATCCCTACTTCCTCCAAATTCAAGATAACACCAAAGACATAAGAACACAACAATATCAACATATATACATTATTTCCCAACCTTATATACACCACAAAATACTACAAAATAGCCCAACACACCCCAATCTCTTCATACACAAAATGACCACCGTAGTAGTGTCAAACAACCCGAAAATGTTATGAAGAATGACCAATACTCCACTCTATATTTATGTGGAGTTTATCCACACCCTTCCTCCTCCAAAACTGCATAAAACAATAGTAAAACACATAGCCCAACAGCAATACAAAATAGTCCACAAAACAGTCTTCTACAAGTGAATAACTTGAACTCACAGCTTTTGATCACCGTCCCGTGAGTTCTAACAACTATAGAACGACTTACCATGAATTTACAGCAGAAAAAATAGATGAAAGAGAGCAGTAAAATTACCTTATTTGTTGGATAACTCAGCTCCTATCTTGGTTCTTCAAACTCTAGGTTTTACCTTCAATTAGAACTTGAAAGAGAGAGAAAATCAATTAGGGTTTGTGGGTAATTTGTGGGAGGAATTATGCAGGGGTTTAGGCCTGGTTATTTGTGATATATAATGAGGTTTATATTGCAGTAGATAAGACCTTAAGTGGGCTCTTTGACTGACCCGAAATAGCCTCTTTTGGGCGCTCATTTAACCAAGTAGGTAACACACCTACTTGTCACCTAGCTGCCTGTGCAGTCTCGCAAAAATACATATATCTCTATACTCCAATGTCGTATTGACAAACAGTTTAATCAATTCAAAAATAGACTCATAGGTATTCAATTTGATGGGTGGAACACCCCATAACTCTAACTATATTGGGAGAAAACGACAGTTACATTTAACCCAAAATTTCAGTAAAACTTATGAATGCGACTTGTGATGACTTTCATCGACTTTTCTTCCACAACTCGCTTGACTTCAAAACATAACACACGACTATCATACAACCAACATAACTCATAACATAACCTGCTTATCATATTAAGAACCCTAGTCTTACCCCAAAAGTAGATGTTATAACATGCCAAACTTGTAGACTTTCGACGAAATATTGTTTTCTTCAATTCCTTAGCTTCTAAACCTTTCAACCCTCTTTGTACTTGTTGTTCATGATCTTCAATATATGTAATATCCGAGATACCATGATAAATTACTTTATGTGCTTTCAAAGATGATCTCATTTGTGAGCTTAGATCAATTAACTTACGACGTACTCTCACGTACGAAAATATGGGGTGTAATAAGTTTCTTTCGTTAGCAGAGTTTGCCTACAACAACAACTTTTAGCCGAGTATCCAGATCACTCCTTATGAGACCATATATGGGAGGATACACAGTTCTCCAATTGATTGGTTTGAGCTTGGGGAAGCTAGGTTATTGGGCCACGGATTTGGTCCGAGATGCCTCGGAGAAGGATAAGTTGATCCAGGAGTGGTTGTGCATGGCATAGTCTAGACAGAAGAGTTATGTTGATAGGCAGGTTCATGATGTTGCATATATGGTGGTGAGAAGGTTTTGTTCAAAGTTTCACCTATGAAGGGTGTGATGAGGTTTGGGAAGAAGGAAAAGTTAAGCCCTCAGTATATTTTTCCTTTAAGGTGCTTGAGAGAGTTGGGGAGGTGGCCTATAAACTTGCATTTCCATCTAGTCTATCAGGTGTCCATCCAGTGTTCATGATTCTATGCTTCAGAAGTATTATGGTGATCCATCACGTGTATTGGACTTCATTACGGTGTGACTAGACGGGAATTTGACTTATGTTGAGGAGCCAATGACTATCTTGGACAGATAGGTCCAGAAGTTGAGGTCAAAGAATATTGCTTTAGTGAAGGTTCAATGGAGGGGTCACCAGTTGAGAAGGCGACCTAGGAGACCAAGCATGACATGCAGAGTCGTTTTGGCACCTTATTTATGTCTCTATACACGTTTGAGGACGAACATTTGTTTTATGAGGGGGCGAATGTAATGACCCGACATGTCATTTTATATATTTGAGCCCCGTTTCCCCTTTTGAAGCTTATTATATGTGTATTTATTATTTTATGACTTGTAGTGATAGCTAATTACGTTTCGGGAAAGTTTTGGAATAATTTGGACCCTTTGGTTCTTGGTTTAGAAGCATAAGTTGGAATTATTGACCGAGGGTTGACTTTTATGAAAACGATCCTGGAACGATGTTTTTATGGCTCCTATATGTTCTTATTGTGATTTTGGACTTGGCCGTATGCTTGGAGCTGAATTCAGAGGTCCTTAGGTTGATTTGTCATGTTTTGCCGAAAGTTGGCAATTTGAGGTTTAAAAATTTCCTTAAGTTTGACCATAGGTTGACTTTATGTCTTTCGGAGTCCGTTTTGATATTTAAAACTTGTCTGCAAAATTTGGTGTAATTTGAAGTTGGTTTGATAGGATTCAGATGCTTGGTTGCAATTCTAGAGGTTCTTGAGTTTTCTTTTGAATTTCATGTGTTTTGCTATCTGATAAGAGGTTCTAGATGTTATTTTGGTGTTTTGATCATGCGAGCAAGTTCTTATGATGCTTTTACTTGTGTGAGTGTTTGGTTTGGAGCCCTGAGGGCTTGGGCGGGTTTCATATGTGTTTCAGATTGGTTTGGAGTCATTCCAAGTTGCTGGTGTACTAGTGCCTCAAGTGTTGCAATTGCGAGCACCAACATCGCAATCGCGATCATAGCAAGGGGGTCTCAGGTGTTGCATTTACGATACTTGGATCGCATTTGCGAAGAGAGACTGGAATAGGTAGGTTTGCAATTGCGACTATTTTGTCACATTTGCGATGGAAGCAGGCTTCAGAATTGCGAATTTCCCAATAGGGTGTCAGGTGCCGTTGCGATTCACCTCTTTCCAGTTGCGAGGGTTCACAATTACGAACCCAATATCGCAATTGCGGCATCTGCACCTGAACAAAAGATTTAGAAATTCGGGATTTGATCTTATTTCTCTCATTTTAGATCCCTAGAATCAGTAGGAGGCGATTTGGAGAGGGAATTTGCACATACAACTACTGGGTAGGTGATTTTGATCAATTTTTCAATTATGTTACATGATTATATATGAGATTTAACATCAAATTCATGATAATCTAAAAGCAATTTTGGGAAATTTTTTCTATATTTTGAAAAATAAAAATTCAAGATTTGAGAGTCGAATTGGACTCGTTTTTTAAAACAATACACATATATGGACTCGTGGGATTATGGATAGACGAAATCTACCCTTGCACCTTGGTTTTGACCAGGTGGGACGGGGGTTGACTTATGTTGTCTTTTGAAAATTGTGTAAAGAGCTTAGCTTTATTAATCGAGATTGATTTCTCTTGCATTATTTGATGATATTAAGTCATTTTTTGTTGGATTTGAGCCGTACATAGGAGAATTGTAAGGTGAAAGGCATATTTTAGTATTTATTTGCGCGTTTTGAGGTAAGCTAATATTGGATTTGAAGGTTTTTAACCCAGAGAACTATGTTAAATGAAAGGTATTGGGGTGACGCACGCACTAGGTGACGGGCGTGTATACTGCACCAGTGTGTTCACGATTTGAGATGGCCTTTAGACTATTTTGGGATTGGTTGGCTATCATGCCTCGTTATATCCGTATTTTTAAACATATATGTTTATTTGAATTCTGATCATATTAGAATCACGTCTAGGTTATGTGCTATTTGTTTGAAACTCAATAGGGCTAATCTTGTTGTATCTGAGCTATTTTCCATAATTGCACACATGTTCTCAGTCATAATGCTATATTTGGGCATGACATCTCTGTCTCAATACTTCTTATTTGATTCCTCACATGTTGTTGATGACTCATATGTATAACACATTAAATTGAATATTGTGAGATGTGTTCATCTGAGACTTGAACGGTAAATGATTGAGTTTGGGTCATAAAGGCGATTTGGTACTGATTTGAGGTGACATGTACGCAGGTGCATTTTAGACTAAGTGTTATTAGTTTAAGGCGACGCGGCACCAAGCCTCACTATTGGGCTATATGACTATGACTAGCGCTTGGGCAGTATCCGTCCCTCCGGAGTCTGACGTGCCAACATTGAGCGCAAACATAATGTTTTATATACGTGCTTGATGATGGGCAGTTATGCCAGGAACCCATACAATGCTAAATGTGATTATTCTGGATGGATCCACTCTGTTATTGTTGATTTGAAATGTATATTTGACATGTAGACATGGAGATATACTTTCCTTATGCTAACTGATAAACGAAATATTAATCCGTGTTGGACTTTAACTGTTATACAAATGAAAATCATGCCTAAATTTCTGATATATGAACGAGCTGAACATGATATCATTAAGTTACATGCTTACACTGCCTTCCTTTATGTCCTGAGTTGTTATTAGTTACTAATATTGGACTCTACTATTTCTTTTGAGCTCATCACTACTTTCAACCCAAATTTAGGTTTGTTACGTATTAAGTACATGGGGTCGGTTGTACTCATACTACACTCTGCACTTTGTGTGCAGATCTAGGTATTTCCGGACGAGGTGATCTCTAGAGTTTTGTGCTATCACCTTTTGAGGGACTACAAGGTAGGTGCTATACTGTCTGCACCTTGAAGTTCTCTTTCATGATTTCCTCTATTACTGTTCTACTATTCAGGCAGTTGTATTGAAAATTTGACCTTGTATTTTGATACTCAGTACTGCTCATGTACTTGTTGATACCAGATATTGGGGATGGTTGTAGCACTATTATGGTTATATTCTCAAATATTTCATGATATTTCCACTATTTAGTTTATTAAACCTTGTTTTATCAAATTCATTGTTCTCATGTGACTGTTGGTTTGCCTAGCAAGTAGTGTTCGACCTCATCACGGCTCCAATGAAAGTTGGGTCATCACACTCTTTTTGAACCCCTAAGCATATCCACTCTTTCTGTAACTTCTCTTTGATCTGGTGTACTATAACATCTTTTTGTACAGTATATTTCATGAAAATTTTCTAGTTTCTAGCTTTCCAAGTATCATATTCAATAATGCTCCATAGACTGCTACCATAGTCTTCTTCTTGAATTTCTTCCAGCTTCCTTTTTATCCGTAGTATGTTGTGCATCATGTATAGTTGATCTTCGGGCCATGATGCATAAAAATTATTCATATATTTTTCATAACTAGAAATATAATTTTTTCATAAAATAAATAAATATTATGCTTAAAACTCATATTTTCTAACAAGTATTGCAGGAAGAAGAAGTACCATAGAAGAAGATAAAATATGAAACTCTAGAGAAAAAAATAATGGAATAAAGAAAAAGGAAGAAAAGGCTCGATGCACCTGTGGGGCATGACAAAGAATCAAGAAAAAAAGAAGAAATGAAGCCATGGATTCATCTAGACCTTAACTCAGGATTCATCTAGGCTTTAACTCAGGATTCATCTTGATCTTAACTCAAGATCCATCCAGACTTACAATCCTTAGTGCTCCCCTAACATAAAGGGAAGCTTTTTCTAAGTAGATCATTTCGTGCAAGGCATTGCTAAGGACTAATTTGTCACACGACAAGTGCACGATCTACTTTGCACGTTCCATCCTTTAGCCCTTCGCCTATCGGCTTGGTAGGCAAACCACCTTGATTCTTCATCGACTTCGATTCGATACGCACAGAAGCTCCAACAAGCCCTGAAGTCTCTTGCCGCCTAAAACTCTGCCAAGAGAGCGCTGTTTTACGTTGGATCCTATGTACCCATAGAATGTTATGCGTTCTCCACTTTCGGATATCACAAAGAAATTAAACATGCTAGCAAGTTTTAAGAGGAAACATCAAATATTAAGGAGTAGACATTGTTATCTTGGTATCTCACTGTCTTTCACTTAAGTTTTCTTTTAGTTTTTTTATTTTGCAAGGAAAAATAATACTCTTTCAAGAATTCTTCTGTCTTGTCTTTGTTAAAATCAAATACTTCTTTATGGAGTAATTTCTTTTTATTGGGATAGTATGAAGCTTGATATATTATTATAATTTCAATTTCAGTTTCATACGTGCTTGACATAAAAATTTCTATTTCTAATCTATTATGTACTAGAAGGATAGATTGTAGTTAATATTTCACATGCATCTATTTTATTTTTTAATTTTTTTTGTATTAATTTTGTAAGTCTCACGAAGCAAAATTGATACATTATACAATTATTTAAGAGTGACAGTAATTTGTAACTATCCATTGTACTGAATCTTATTTCTTTCAAATCTAATCCTCAAGGAGGAATTGACTCAAGCAAGGTGACTGATTCAGAAATCTTTATCTTATTTCTTTCAATTCTAATTTTCAAGAAGGGACTAACTCAATTAAGATTAATGATTCAGTGAAAATAATCTCAAGCGATTTTCACAAATTTTAGCATAATTCAAGTAAGAATATTATTTAGTTTTTAACTTCACTAGATGTTAATTAATTAATACACACAACCTCATGGAGTGATATTAATTTATTATTTTAGAGTGATCAAATATAGTTGTATTAGCAATAAGCAATTATTCTCCCTCGAAATATATGTGAAACTGAAATAGTCTTATAATAACATTATCAAGTGAATTCAATAATTCTGAACTCTCTTTATATATAAATCTTCTAGAAGTTATTTTATATTGTTTAAATAAATTTATTTATTTACTTAAGTATCTCCTCCATTAAATCCCACATAACTATGTCATAGGTTATAAATGTAATGACCCGACCGGTCGTTTCATGAGCTACCGCTCCGTTTCCCCCATTTTTGCTTCTTTATGTATTGTTCAGTGGTATTTCATCATATCGTGTTGGTGGATATGCATTCGGAGTGGTCATGGAGTGAAATGAGACACTTAGTCTCTTATTTGGAAGCTTTAGTTGGAAAAAATCAACTAGAAGTTGACTTGTGAGTAAATGATCTCGAAATTTGGATTTTATGGTTTGGATAGCTTCGTTAGGTGATTTGGGACTTAGGAGCATGTTTGGAATATAATTTGGAGGTCCGTGGTAGAATTAGGCTTGAATTGGCGGAATTGGAAATTTGGAGTTTCCGATCGGCAGTGAAAATCTTGATATCGGGGTCGAAATGGAATTCCAGAAATTGAAGTAGGTCCGTAGTGTCATTTGTGACATGTGTACAAAATTTCAGGTCATTCGGAGGTGATTTTATAGGTTTCGGTGTTGTTTGTGGAATTTAAAAGTTTCCAAGTTTTTAGGCTTGAATTCGAGACTGATTTGGCTTTTTGGTGTTGTTTTGAGTGATTCAAAGGTTCGACTAAGTTTGAATGATGTTATGGGATGTGTTGGAAAGTTTGGTTAAGGTCCCGACGCCTAGGGTGTGTTTCAGATGCTCAACGGGTCATTTTTGGGCTTGAAAGGTTGGAAGATTTTGCTGGTATTTTTGTTGCAGAAGATCCTTTTTTGCGATTGCGTGAGGAGGCTCGCGATCACGTAGAGCATTTTTGGAGACCAGGCAAGTTTTTCATCATGTTCACAGAGTAAGGGATGTGATCGCGTAGGTTGATCAGGTGAAGGATCGTGAACGCGTAGGGTTATGTGGAACAAAGCTGGGGCCACGCATTTGTTCATCGCGAACGCGATCAAAGGTCTGCGATCGCGTAGGAGAGAGAGGCAGAGCATCGCGTTCACGTGGTGATTAACGTATTCCGTAGAGAAAAGTCAAGAGCCAGCAAAGTTGTTCTTTGCGATCATAAGGGTTTTTCCGCGATCGCGATTAAGGAAGCACCTGGGCAGAATGTTTAAGTTCAAAAATGAAGGTTTTGGTCCATAATTTCAAAATTCATTAGAGAACTCGGGAGAAGGCGATTTTGGAGGAGATTTTCAGAGGAGTGATTGGGGTAAGTGTTCTTCCATCAAATTTGGTTAAATTCCATGATTATATCTTGTTTTTTATCATTTAATTTGGGCATTTGGGGTGAAAATTAGGGAAAATGGAAGAAAATTTGGAGAGTTTATTTTGGGGATTTGGATGGCCAATTGATGTCAGATTTTGGTGAATTTGATATGGGTAGACTTGTGAGTTAATGGGCTCTCTAGTTTTGTAATTTTTATCAAATTCCGAGACGTGGCCCGGGGGCCGGGTGTGAGTCAAATTCGAGATTTTTGGTCTAATTTGATAATTTTCACATGGAATTCATTCCTTTAGCGAATATTGATGATAATATACTGATTTTGGTTAGATTCGGAGTATTTAGAGACCGAGTCAAGAGGCAAAGGCATCGCGTGTTAGAGCTTGGACCTGTTTGAGGTAAGTAATGATTGTAGGTGTTGTTCTGAGGGTATGAAACCCCGGATTTTACATTGTTTCACTACTTTGAGGTGACAAACATGCTAGATGACGAGCGTGGGAGTGTGCACCGTTAGGTATTATGACTTGGTCCGTCTCGTACGACTATTAAGTCGCGTAATTAATTGAAAACTATTTGATACTATTGTGTTCTAGAAAGTATTACTATGTTTTGGGCTGGATGCCATATTTGGGCCTCGTGCCAATTGTTTGGACCCTTAGGGGCCTTTTACTACTGTTTCCTTACTGTTTTGGTTTAATATCTACACTCAGTCATGCTATGTTTTACTGATTTCATAACTCAGTTTTATTTACTCCATTTTGATACTATAAACTATATTTTGGGCTAAGCACCCTGTTTTACTGTTAGCCCGAGTGGCTTGAGAGATTTCTGACTAAGTGAGGCCGAGGGCCTGTGTTATGAGGATATCATGGGATCGGGTTGTGTGCCACGACATTTTGTACTATTTTGTAATATATGAGAGGCCTAGGGCCTAATTTATTATGCCACGAGATGGCTTGTGATAACTCTTGGGTTGTAGGAGCCCCTCCGAAATCTAAACACCCCCAGTAAGCGCGGATGCCCAGTGTGAGTGATACAATCGATTGTGAGGTAGCCCGAGGGGCTGGTTCTGTTGATACTTTGCCTGAGGGGTGGTTTATGATACATGTCTTGCCCGAGGGGCTGTTTACATTTCTATCATTTTTAGTCACTGTTTCATCACTTTTTGAAACTATTGAAAGATATTTTTAAAAGAAAAGGTTTTTACTGAAACTGAATCTGTTTTATGAGATAATCAATTTCTGTACTATTTTGGAAATGTACTATATTTGTTGTGGTGCTATGACATGAAATTATCTGTTTTCTTACTACTCAGCTTTCATTTACTTTTATTACTTATTAAGTTGGCATACTCACATTACTCCCTACACCTTGTGTGCAGATCAGGAGTTGCAGGTCTTAATAGCGAGCGTTGATTGTTTCTTCTTGCAAGTCTTCGGAGTCGGCAAGGTATCTGCTTGGCGTTCGCAACCCTGCACTTCTCCTTCTTACCTCACTTAGATTGTTCTTAGTATCTTTATTTCCGGACTATGATAGTCTTATTGTAGTTAGACATACCTTGTAGTTGCTCGAGACTTGTGACACCCGATGTCGGGCTTGTGTTATTTTCTTCCACACTGGTTATTTAGACCCCTGTTATGAGATATTGATAATTAATAACTTAAAACTATCTTTTATGAATTAATAGTTTGATTTGGAATTTGTGTCGGCTGGCCTCTTTTCACGATGGCGCCATCACGACCGATTTGGTTTTAGGGTCGTGACAAGTTGGTATCAAAGCCTAGGTTACATAGGTCAAACGAGTCATGAGCAGGTTTAGTAGATTCTCATGGATCGGTACGGAGACGTCTATACTTATTCTCAGGAGGCTGCAGAACCTTTAGGAAAAACTTTACATTCTGGAATTCCTATCGTGCGAATCTGTTGATTTTGGTAACTAAACTTCTGTTAGTCTATTCTCTCACAGATGGTGAGGACACATGCTACCGATTAGGACAGATGACCACCAATACCACCAGTTGGGGCTACTAGAGGACTAGGACACGGTCGAGGCCGTGGTAGGGGCAGGGGTGTAGCCCGCACAACAGCTAGGGCAGCACTTACAAATCCACCAGCCGCCCCAATTTAGGATCAGGTCCCAGTTGCGAATGCTCCAGCAGTACCAGCTCAAGCACACACTGTGCCTATTGTTTTCCAGGCCTTCAGGAGGCCCTAGCCCAGATACTATTAGTGTGCACTGGCCTGTCTCAGGAGGTCTCAGTTACTATGGCCACAGCTACTTCTCAGGCCAAGGGAGGCACTCAGACTCCCGCCGCTCGCACACCTAAGCAGGCCGTGCAGGGACTTTAGACACCGGGGGCACCTCTAGCCCAACCGGTTGTATCTTCTCTTATGCCAGATGACAACAATGCAGATTGGAGACATTTGATAGAATTCAACCTCCATCATTTAGTGGTGCTGAGGGTGAGGATGCACAGGGTTTCTTGGATAAGTGTTAAAGGATGCTTCAGACCGCAGGTATTTTGGAGACCAGTGGGGTCTCATTCACTACTTTCCAGTTCTCCGGGGATTCACTTAGTTGGTGGGAGGCTTACGAGAGGCGTAGGCCGGTTGGCGCAGCTCCCCTTTCTTGGCAGCAGTTGTCCGTTCTCTTTCTGGAGAATTTTGTACCTGAGTCTCGCGAAGAGGAGCTACGCAGGTAGTTCGAGCAGCTACTTCAGTGTGATAGATATGTTACACAGTATGAGATGCGGTTCTCCGAGTTGGCTCGTCATGCGGTCTGGTTGGTTCCCATAGACCGGGAGAGGATCAGGAGGTTTATAGATGGCCTCGGTTTTCAACTTCGATTGCTTATGACTAGAGAGATAGTATCTGGTGCTACCTTTGATGAGGTTGTTAACATACCTTGGTAGATTGAGATGGTTCGTGGTCAGAAGAGGGTAGAGAGGGAGGCTAAGAGGCCTCATGGTCAGGGTGGATTCAATGTTGCTCTTCATGGGGGTCAGTTTCAGCATGACAGAGGCCGTCCATTCAGGCATGCTTAGTCAACTCGCCCGGTTTATCGTGGGACATTATCGGGCCATGGTTCTCACAGTTCTCATCAGGGCCATTCATCACTTAGTTCCTTTCTAGCCCAGAGTTCATCTTGTGGTCCATCAGGTTAGGGCTCTTCCATGCCAGGTTATTTTTCTAGTCATCCCGGTGCTAGGGGTTCCCTTCAGTCCCCGTTTCCAGCACTAGAGGGTTGCTATGAGTGTGGTGAGTTAGGGCATATGTGGAGGCAGTGTCCTAGTCATCTTGGAGGTCCGTCTCATCAAAGGAGTCAGCCATCGACTTCAACACCAGTCACATTACCACCTACCCAGCTAGCTAGGGGTGGAGGTCAGTCAGCTAGGGGTCGCCCTAGAGGGGGAGGTCGATCAAGTGGTGGTTAGGCTGGTTTCTGTGCACTCCCAGCCAAACCAGATGCTATTGCTTCAGACGCGGTGATTGCAGGTATTGTCTCAGTTTTCCACATAGATGCTTCTATGTTATTTGATCCTAGTTCCACTTTTTCATACGTATCATCATATTTTGCTCGTTATTTGGATATGCCCTGCGAGTCTCTTATTTCATCTATTCGTGTATCTATTCCGGTGGGCGATACTATTGTTGTGGACTGCGTATATCGGTCGTGTATGGTGACTATTGGGGGTTTGGAGACCCGAGTGGACCTTCTGTTGCTTTGTATGGTTGATTTTGATATGATATTGGGCATGGATTGATTGTCTCTATGTCGTGCTATTTTGGACTTTCATGCTAAGACAATGACATTAGCTATGCCGGGTGTACCACGGATTGAGTGGCGAGGTTTGACTGATTTTGTTCCCAGTAAGGTGGTTTCATTTCTGAAGGCCCATCGGATGGTTGGGAAGGGTTGCCTTTCTTATTTGTCCTTCGTGAGGGATGTTAGCGCAGAGACTCCTACCATTTATTCAATCCCAGTAGTAAGGGACTTTTCGAATGTGTTTCCTGTAGACCTGTCGGGCATGCCACCTGACAAGGATATTGACTTTGGTATTGATTTGGTGACGGACACTCAACCCATTTCTATTCTACCATATCGTATGGCATCGGCAGAATTGAAGGAGCAACTTCAGGGACTCCTTGATAAGGGGTTTATTCGGCCTAATGTGTCGCCGTGGGGTGCGCCTATTCTATTCGTGAAGAAGAAGGATGACACTGTGAGGATGTGCATTGATTACAGGCAGTTGAATAAGGTCGCAATCAAGAACAAGTATCCTTTGCCTCATATTGATGATTTATTTGACCAGCTTCAGGGAGCGAGGGTGTCCTCCAAATTTGATCTCCGGTCATGGTATCACCAGTTGAAAATGAGGGACTCGAATATTCTTAAGACAACTTTCAGGACCTGATATGGTCATTATAAGTTCCTTGTGATGTCTTTTGGGATGACCAATGCCCTAGCAGCATTCATGCATTTGATGAACAATGTTTTTCGGCCTTATCTCGACTCGTTTGTCATTGTATTCATTAATGCTATTCTTGTATACTCGCGTAGTCAAGAGGAGCACGCAGAGCATTTGAGAGTGGTATTGCAGCGGTTGAGGGAAGAGAAGCTTTATGCAAAGTTCTCCAAGTGTGAGTTTTGGCTTAGTTCAGTGGCTTTCTTGGGGCATGTGGTGTCCAGTGAGGGTATTTAGGCTGATCTGAAAAAGATAGAGGCGGTTCAGAGTTGGCCCAAACCGTCCTCTGCCACAGAGATACGCCGTTTTCTTGGTTTGGCGGGTTATTATCGTTTGTTCGTTTAGGGATTTTTATCTATTACATCACCCTTGACCAAATTGACTCAAAAGGGTGCTCCATTTAGGTGGTCGGATGAGCGTGAGGCGAGTATTCAGAAGCTCAAGACTACCTTGACCACAGCTCCAGTGTTAATTTTTCCATCAACTGCAGGTTCATATATAGTGTATTGTGATGCTTCGAGAGTTGGTATTTGGTATGTGTTGATGCAGAAGGCTAGAGTGATTGCTTATGCTTCTCGTCAGTTAAAGCCCAATGAGAAGAACTACCCTGTTCATGATCTAGAGTTGGCGGCCATTGTTCACGCGTTGAAGATTTGGAGGCATTATCTTTATGGTGTGTCTTGTGAGGTGTTTACTGATTATCCTAGCCTCCAGCACTTGTTCAAGTAGAAGGATCTCAAATTGAGGCAGCGGAGATGGTTGGAGCTGCTAAAAGATTATGATATCACTATCTTGTACCATCCGGGGAAGGCCAATGTAGTGGCCGATGCTTTGATTAGGAAGGCGGTGAGTTCGGAGCCCAGTCGGGTCTTAGCTTGTATGGTTTCTTGGTCTTCCTTGTTTGATCGCATCAGGGAGTGCCAATATGATGATCCTAATTTGCTTGTCCTTAAGGACAGAGTTCAGCACGACGATACCGGAGATGTGACTATTGGTGATGATGGAGTATTGAGGATGCGGCGCCGGATATGTGTGCCCAATATAGATGGGTTTCAGGAGTTGGTTCTAGAGGAGGCCCATAGCTTGCGGTATTCCATCCATCTGGGTGCGCGAAGATGTACAAGGATTTGAGACAACATTATTGGTGGAGGAGAATGAAGAAGGATATTGTGGGATTTGTAGCTCGGTATCTCAATTGTCAGCAGGTGAAATACGAGCATCAGAGACCGGGTGGCCTTTTTCAGTAGATTGGATATTCCAGAGTGGAAGTGGGAGCGGATCACCATGGATTTCGTAGTTGGGCTCCCATGGACTTTGAGGAAGTTCGATGTTATTTGCGTGATTGTGGATCGGCTGACCGAGTCCGCGCACTTCATTGCTGTGTGTACTACCTATTCTTTAGAGCGATTAGCAGAGATTTATATTCGAGAGATTGTTTGCCTGCACGATGTCCCAGTTTCCATTATTTCAGATAAAAGTACTTAGTTTACATTCCACTTTTGGAGGGCCGTGCAACAAGCGTTGGATACTCAGGTTGAGATGAGCACAACTTTTCACCCTCAGATGGATGAGCAGTCCGAGCACTATTCAGATATTAGAGGACATATTGCACGCTTGTGTCATTGATTTTGGGGGTTCATGGGATCAGTTTCTACCGCTCACGGAGTTTGCATATAATAACAATTATCAGTCGAGTATTCAGATGGCTCCATATGAGGCTTCATATGGGAGACGATGTAGATCTCCAGTAGTTTGGTTTGAGCCGGGCGAGGCCAGGCTTTTAGGTATAGACTTGGTGCAGGATGCTTTGGACAAGGTGAAAGTGATTCAGGAGCGGCTTCGTACAGTGCAATCGAGACAAAAGAGTTATGCTGACAGGAAGGTTCGTGATGTGTCTTACATGGTTAGGGAGAAGGTTCTACTAAAGGTTTACCCATAAAGGGTGTTATGAGATTTGGGAAGGTAAATTGAGCCCTCGATTCATTGGCCCTTTTGAGGTACTTCGAAGGATTGGGGAGGTGGCTTATGAGCTGGCTTTGCCACCTAGCTTGTCGAGTGTGCATCCGATATTCATGTTTCTATGCTCCGGAAGTATATTGGCGATCCGTCTCATGTTTTGTATTTCAGCACGGTTCAGTTAGATGGTGATTTGACTTATGATGTGGGGCCAGTGACTATTTTGGAGTGGCAGGTCCGAAAGTTGAGATCAAAGGATATAGCGTCAGTGAAAGTACAGTGGAGAGGTCGGCCCGTTGAGGAGTCCACTTGGGAGATCGAGCGGGAGATACAGAGCAGATATCCACGCCTGTTTGAGGCTTCAGGTATGTTTCTTGACTCGTTCGAAAATGAACGTTTGTTTAGGAGAGGGAGGATGTAACGACTCCGTCGGTCGTTTCATGAGTTACCGCTCTGTTTCCCCTATTTCTGCTTCTTTATATGTTGTTCAGCGGTACATTATCATATCGTGTTGGTGGTTCTGTTTTCGGAGCAGTCATGGAGTGAAATGAGACACTTCATCATATAGTGTTGATGGTTCTGTATTCGGAGTGGTCATGGAGTGAAATGAGATACTTAGTCTCTTATTTGGAAGCTTTAGTTGGAAAAAGTCAATCAGAAGTTGACTTGTGAGTAAATGATCTTAGAATTGGATTTCATTTGTTTGTATAGCTTCGTTAGGCGATTTGGGACTTACGAGCGTGTTCGTAATGTAATTTGGAGGTCCGTGGTAGAATTAGGCTTGAATTGGTAGAATTGGAAATTTGGAGTTTTCGGTTGGCATTGGAAATCTTGATATCGGGGTCGGAATGGAATTTCAGAAATTGGAGAAGGTCCGTAGAGTCATTTGTGACATGTGTGCACAGAAATTGGAGTAGGTCCGTAGTGTCATTTGTGACATGTGTGCAAAATTTTAGGTCATTCGGAGGTGATTTGATAGGTTTCGGCATTGTTTGTGGAATTTGAAAGTTTCTAAGTTCTTAGGCTTGAATCCGAGGTTGATTTGGTGTTGTTTTGAGAGATTCGAAGGTTCGACTAAGTTTGAATGATGTTATGGGATGTGTTGGCATGTTTGGTTGAGGTCCTGAGGGCCTCGAGTGTGTTTCAGATGCTCAACGGGTCATTTTTGGACTTGAAAGGTTGGCAGATTTTGCTGGTATTTCTGTTGCACAAGATCCTTCTTCGGGATCATATGAGGAGGCTCGTGATGGCGTAGAGCATTTTTGCAGACCGGGCAAGTTGTTCACCGTGTTCGTGGAGTAAGGGATTTGATCGCATAGGTTGATCAGGTGAAGGATCGCGAACGCGTGGGTTAAATTGTGTTCTTGTAAGGTTATGTGGACCAAAGCTTGGGCCACACATTTGTTCATCGCGAATGCGATCAGAGGTCCGCGATCACATAGGAGAGAGAGGAAGCACATTGCATTTGCGTGGTGATTAACGTGTTCGCCTAGAGTTAAGTTTGGAGCCAGCGAAGTTGTTCTTTGCGATCGTGAGGGTCTTTCTGCGATCGCGATTAAGGAACCACCCAGGCAGAATGTTTAAGTTCAAAAACGAGGGTTTTGGTCCATAATTTCAAAATTCATTGGAGAACTCGAGAGAAGGAAATTTTGGAGGGAATTTTCAGAGGAGTGATTGGGGTAAGTGTTCTTCACTCAAATTTGGTTAAATTCCATGATTGTGTCTTGATTTTTATCATTTAATTTGGGAATTTGGGGTGAAAATTTGGGAAAATGGAAGAAAATTTGGAGAGTTGATTTTGGGGATTTGGATGGCCAATTGATGTCGGATTTTGGTAAATTTGATATGGGTAGACTCGTGAGTAAATGAGCTTTCTAGTTTTGCAATTTTTATTGGATTTTGAGATGCGGGCCCGAGGGCTGAGTTTTAGCCAAATTCGGGATTTTTTGTCTAATTTGATAATTTTCATATTGAATCAATCCTTTAGCGTATATTGATGATAATATATTGATTTTGGTTATATTCGGAGAATTTGGAGGCCGAGTTAAGAGGCAAAGGCATAACAAGTTAGAGCTTGGACCGGTTCGAGGTAAGTAATGACTGTAAATGTTGTTCTGAGGGTATGAAACCCCGAATTTCACATCGTTTCACTACTCTAAGTTGATGCACATGCTAGATGATGAGCGTTGGGGCGTGCACCGTTGGGGATTGTGACTTGGTCCGTCCCGTACGACTATTTTCGTGTCATTGATTGAAAACTATTTGATACTATTGTGTTCTAGAAAGTATTACTATGTTTTGGGTTGGATGCCATATTTGGACCTCGTGCCAACTGTTTGGACCCTTATGGGCTTTTTACTACTGTTTTCTTACTATTTTGGTTTAGTATCTACACTCAGTCATGATATGTTTTATTGATTTCATAACTCGGTTTTATTTACTCCGTTTTGATACTATAAATGATATTTTGGGCTGAGCACCCTGTTTTACTGTTACCCCGAGCGGCTTGAGAGATTTTTGACTGAGTAAGGCTGAGGTCCTGTGTTGTGAGGATATCATAGGATCGGGATGCATGCCGCAGCATGTTGTACTACTTTGTGATATATAAGAGGTCGAGGTCCTGATTTATTATGCCACGAGATGGCTTGTGATAACACTTGGGCTGTAGGAGCCGCTCTGGAGTCTAAACACCCCCAGTGAGCGCGGGTACCCAGTGTAAGTGATGTGATGTTTCCCAAGGGGCTGTTATTGATTTATGTTGTTGCCCGAGGGGCTAATTTCAAGCGATTGTGAGGTAGCCTGCTGGGCTGGTTCTATTGCTACTTTGACTGAGAGGCGATTTAAGGTACATGTCTTGCCCGAGAGGCTATTTACGTTTCTATCATTTATACTCACTGTTTCATCACTTGTTGAAACTATTGAAAGATGTTTTTTAAAAAAAAAGGTATTTACTGAAATTGAGTTTTTTACGAGAAAATCGATTTTTGTACTGCTTTGGAAATGTACTGTATTTGTTGTGGTACTATGACATGGAATTATCTATTTTCTTACTGCTTAGCTTTCATTTACTTTTATTACTTACTGAGTTGGCATACTCATATTATTCCCTGCACCTTGTGTGCAGATCAGGAGTTGCGGGTCTTGATAGCGAGCGTTGATTGTTTCTTCCAGCAGGTCTTCGGAGTCGGCAAGGTAGCTGCTTGGCATTCGCAGCCCTGCACATTCCTTCTTACCTCACTCAGACTGCTCTTAGTATCTTTATTTCCGGACTATGATAGTCTTATTGTACTTAGACAAACCTTGTAGTTGCTCGTGACTTGTGACACCTCGATGTCGGGCTTATGTTATTTTCTTCCGCACTGGTTATTTAGACTCCTGTTATGAGATATTGCCAATTAATAGCTTAAAACTGTTTTTTATGAATTAATAGTTTGATTTGGGAATTGTGTTGGCTGGCCTAGTTTGACGATACGCGCCATCACGACCGATTCGGTTTTAGGGTCGTGATAGTAATGACCCGTCCGGTCGTTTCATGACTTACTACCCCGTCTCCCTCATTTTTGCTTTCTTGTATGTTGTTCAGCTATATTTTATCATATCGTGTTGGTTTTGTTGTGGTCGGAGTGGCCTTAGAGTGGAATGAGACACTTAGTCTCTTATTTGGAAGCTTAAGTTGGAAAAGTCAACCGGATATTGACTCATGTGTGGAAGATCTTGGGTGTGAATTCTGATGGTTCGGATAGATTCGTTAGGTGATTTTGGACTTAGTAGTGTGTTCGGAATGTAATTTGGAGGTCCGTGGTAGATTTAGGCTTGAATTGGCAAAATTAGAAATTTGGCATTTTCTGGTCGACAGTGGAAATCTTGATATCAGGGCCGGAATGGAATTTCAGAAATTGGAGTAAGTCTGTTGTGTCATTTGTAATGTGTGTGCAAAATTTCAAGTCTTTCGGATGAGGTTTGATAGGTTTTGGCATCATTTGCGGAATTCGAAAGTTTGTAAATCCTTAGCCTTAAATTCGAGGGTGATTTGGTGTTTCGATGTTGTTTGAGTGTTCCAAAGGTTGGAATAAGTTTGAATGATGTTATGTGACTTTTTGGCATGTTTGGTTGAGGTCCCGAGGTCCGCGGGATGAATTTCGGTGGTTGACGGAAAGTTTGGATTTTAGTTGATGCTGCAGAGTTTTGCTGCTTCTGTCATTTCCGCACCTGCGGATTGGGGACCGCAGGTGCGAGACCGCAGAAGCGATAAAGGGACCGCAGATGCGTATTAGGTTGCAGGAGCGAATGATCTGACTGCACCTGCGAGCCCGCAGATGCGAGGCTTGGGGTGCAGGTGCGGAAGCTGGCGTTTAAGTGACTTATCCCAGGTGCACACCTAGGACCGCAGGTGCGAGTCTGCAGGTGCGAGGAATTGTCCGCAGGTGTGGAATCCTTGGGAAAGAAAGTATAAATTGACCCCTTCGCGAAATTTTGCACATTTCCACCATTTTTGAAGTCGGAATTGAAGCTTTTGCGGGATTTTGAAGAGGGATTCAAGGGGAAACACATTAAGGCAATGATTTTGAACCTAAAACTCGATTTTATGGTGATTTTCAGTTGATTAAGCATGAAATTTATGGGATTTAAGGGTGAAAATTGGGGAATTAGGGCTTGGAACTTGAGAGTTAAAATTGGGCGATTGACGGGTCAAATGAAGCTAGATTTTTTTAAATTTGTTGTGTATGGACTCGTGAGAGGATAAAGATTCTGATTTTGTAATTTTTGTCGGATTTAGAGACGTGGGCCCGGGGGTCTGGTTTGGCCAATTTCGGAATTTTTGATTTAATTTGATAATTTTTGCATGTGCTTTGTTCCTTTAGAGTGTATTAATGATGTGATATTGATTTTGAATAGATTCAGGATGATTTGAGACCGAGTCGAGCGGCAAGGGCATCACAAAGTAGATTTTCGTCCGGTTTGAGGTAAGTAATGACTGTAAATCTTGTCCTGAGGGTATGAAACCTCGAATTTCACATCGTTTCACTATATTGAGGTGACGCTCATGCTAGATGACGAGCGTGGGGGTGTGCACCATTGGGGATTGTGACTTGGTCAGTCCCGTAGCGACTATTAAGTTGCGTATTTGACTGAAAACTACTTGATACTGATGTGTTTTGGGAAGTATTACTATGTTTTGGGCTGAATGTCATAATTTGGCCTCGTGCCAAACTGTTGGACTCTTAGGGGATTTTTACTACTATTTCCTCATTGTTTTGGTTTAAAATTTGTACTCAGTCATGCTATATTTTACTGAATTTATAACTCAGTCTTATTTACTTCGTTTTGATGCATAAAATGATATTTTGGGCTGAGCACCCTGATTTATTGATAGCCCGAGTGGTTTGAGAGGTTTCTGACTGAGTGAGGCCGAGGGCCTGTGTTGTGAGGATATCATGGGATCGGGCTGCGTGCTGCAATATATTGTACTGATTTGTGATATATGAGAGGCCGAGGGCTTGATTTATTATGCCATGAGATGGCTTGTTATAGCGCTTGGGCTGTAGGAGCCTCTCTAGAGTCTGTACACCCCAGTGTGCACGGGTACCCTGAGTGAGTGATATGATATTGCCCGAGGGGCTGTTATTGATTCATGTTGTGCCCGATGGGGCTGATTACGAGTGATTGTGAGGTAGCCCGAGGGGGTTGTTCTGATTGATGTTATGCCCGGGGGGCGGTTCATGATACGTGTATTGCCCGAGGGGTTATTTATGATTTTCATTATTTTTATTGTAAACTTCATTTAATCTTTGTTGAGACTGTTAGAAAGACATTTTTCAACGGATTTTTACTGAAATTGGAATTTAACGAGATGATTTGATTTATATAATGTTTTGGAAACGTACTATACTTATTGTGGTGTTATGATGTGGATTATGTATTTTATTACTGCTAAGTCTTTATTTACTTTTATTACTTACTCAGTTGGCGTACTCACATTACTCCCTGCACCTTGTGTGTAGATCCAACATTTGCGGGTCGAGATAGCGAGCGTTGATCTATCATCCGTCGTTGATACCCGGAGTTAGCAAGGTAGCTACATGGCGATCGCAGCCTTGCTCTTCTCCCTCTTATCTTCCTTATTTTGTTTTAGTATTTTCCAGACAGTGATAGTCTTCGTTGTATTCAGACAGTACTTAGTAGATGCTCGAGACTTGTGACACCCCAATGTCGGGCTTGTGTCTCTTTCCGCACTTGTGATTTAGACTCATGTTATGAGATTTTATTTAATTAATAGCTTAAAACGTCCTTATTTTGAAATATTGGTTTAATTTGGGATTGTGTCGGGTGGCCTAGTTCCGTGATAGGCGCCATAACGACCAGATTGGTTTTGGGGTCGTGACGTAGGTCTTTCTCAGATCTATTTCATGTCACGACCCGGAATTCCAACTTTCGAAATTGTGATGACACCTAATATTTTACTTGTTAGGCAAGCCAACTTAAAAATAATCTTAAGACATTTTTAAACAAAACAAACTTAACTAATGTTAATTTATGAAACTAGTTGTGATAAAACTGAAAAAGAGTAAAAAGCCATAATAACTGAATAACTAAATACAACCCTGAATCTGGTGTCACAAGTGCACGAGCTACTAGAATAATACACATAATGGTCTGAATGAAAGTAAAGTTGTCTGAAAAAATACACAACTAAGATAAAGTAGAAGGTGACTTCAATGCTGCAAACACTGGACAGTTGTACCCCAAGTCTCTGCCCAATAGTTAACTCGAGCAATCTACTGACCGCCATTGGGACCGACTCCAAAATATGCATAAGAAGTGCAGCGTGTAGTATGTACAATCGAACCCATGTACTCTATAGGTGTCGAGCTTAACCTCGACGAAGTAGTGACGAGGCTAAGGCGGGTCACTTATAATAACCTGTACACAATATAAAATAATGATAGAAAAGGAAAAATACGGAAACGAAATAACGCAGTTAACTCATGAAAATAACTCAATCCTCAAAGAAACTAAGTAAATGCCAGAAATACCAATCTTTAGAGTCTAGTACGAAAGTACTGAAGCCAATACAATACAATAAGGAATAGAAACACATAAACTGTTGCGGCATGCAACCCGATCCCGCCGTACATCACTATCCTCCCTTATTCTACTATATAAATATCAATAACAATAAGTAAATATATGTTTCGGCACGCAACCGATCCCACCATATAATCATAGTTAATATCATAATTCTCCTTTATTTTACCATATCAATCCACTCTTATTTCACCTGTTATAGTGCGCAACGCGATCCCACTGTATCGATTTAAATTTACCCTTATTCCACCTGTTGCGGCGTGCAACTTGATCCATAAATAAATCAACAAGTGCAATCAATTTAAAAACTCGAATCACAACACTTTGTACAATTAACTAATATGAAAGCTACAAATCAAGAAGGGGATTTCCTACCAAATCATGAAAGGTAACAATTAATACTGAGCAACACGACAAGTCAAATATATGGTAGTTAAAGGATACAAGTAAGACAATTAAGGCAATTATCAATTAAGCATAGAGACATGGAAGAAATTTACATTTATAATGCGTGAATAATAAATGACAAGTAGCAAGTTAAGTCATAGGAAGCAATTAAGGCACGTAACAATCAAGACATGTAATAATCTAATTAATGAAATACGGGTAGACATGGAAACAAGTAATTGACAGCGTATATATACTCGTCACCTCGCATGTACCTCGCTACAAATGAAATTCGCATAGCACATAGTTCAAGGGTCCCTATTCCCTCAAGTCAAGTTTAGACCCAACACTTACCTCAAGTCGCACTAACTCAATCCACTAGTAAGCCTTTTCCTCGATTATCCAACTCCAAAAGGCTCGAATCTAGCCAAAACAATTTCATACTATAAATATAACCATAGGAAACTAATTCGAACGATAAAAATTATGATATTTGCAAAAAAAAAAAGTCAACTCGAAAAGTCAATGCGGGGCCCACATCTCGAAATTCACAAAAGTTAAGAAATCTTGATCTTCATTTAATGACGAGTCCAACCATACCAAAATTACTAAATTCCGATCACAACTCCGCCCTCAAACCTCAAATTTAGCCAAAGGGGTTTTCAAAGTTTTCAACTTAAAACACCAATTAAATGGTAAAAACAACAATAGATTCGGGTACTTTAACCAAAATTGAGTTAGAAATTCTTACCCCAATATTTTCCTTGAAAATTAGCACAAATATTTTCCGCCAAGATTTCCTTCATCGAGAACGTGGAATGAGCCTCGCGTTCACGATGCACAAAAGGGCACAACTGCCAGAATCCTCTTCGCGAACGCGACCCTTCTTTCGCGAACACGACCCTTCTTTCGCGAACGCGGTGAGCAACTTCTCCTGCCTTTGCGAACGCGGGCCTACCTTGACAAATGCGAAGAACCATCTCGCCTATCTCTCCAGTAACCCTTCGCGAACGCGAGACCTCCATCGTGAACGCGAAAAAGGAAACCAGTAGCAGCAGGTTCAGTAGTTTTCAAGGATTCCGAAATGCGCCGACATGGTCCAAATTACACCCGAGGCCCCCGGGACCTCAACAGAATATATCAACAAGTCCTAATATATCATATGAACATGCTCTAAGCATCACATCACATCAAACAACACTAAAACCACGAATCACGCATCAATTCAAGCCTAAGGAACTTATGAACTTTCGAATTTCAAAATGAATATCGATTCATACCAAAACAAATTCGATTGATTTTAAATTTTGCACACAAGTCATAATGATATTACAGACCTATTTTAAATTTTCAAAATCGAATTTCGATCCCGATATCAATAAAATCAATTCCCGGTCAAACTTTGAAATCTTTAAACCTTAAATTTCAATTTTCCGACAAATGGCGTTAAATCAAACTAGGGATTTCCAAATTCGATTCCGTGCATACGCCCAAGTCCCACATCACGATACAGACCCATCACGACCGTCAAAATACTGATCCGAGTCCTTTACACAAAACGTTGACCGAAGTCAACTCAAATGAGTTTTTAAGGCAAAATTTTGCATTTTCTTTAGTTTTTCACATAAAAAATTTCGGAAAAAGATACAGACTGTGCACATAAATCGAGGAAGGCTAAATGGAGCTATTCAAGGTCTCAGAACACAGAAATAATTGTTACAAGTAAAGATGACCTATCTTGTCAATCACATTTCGTCGTGCATCTAGGAAATGGTACACAATAGGAAACGTGCCCTCTTTAAATGGAAAGGGGCAAAAAGAGCTCCTTGTGCATCAAAGTAGAGTAATGAAGACGACAAACTGAACTCCTTAGTGTCAAGCAAAATTTTGATAAAAACAAAGAGGCGGGGATTGAAACTCCAGGATTCTCTGTGTGGAGCAGGATTTAGCTCTCCTGGGAAGTTGGTTAAACTTAGGAACACACTGATGTGTGATTCGTACATTAAGCCGTTACAATTGTGTTTTATGATCTTCCAACGCCACTTCAACGACAACTCAACTACCCCACAAAACTGATATAGAAAGAGAAACAAACACCTCTAGGATCAAAAAAGAAAATGGTTAACCATAAGTCAATAACGCAAAACAGTGTTTTGTTGAATCATCTTCACAACATTTGGGCCAGCATAATGGACTTGAGATTAGTTCCTTGCCAATAAGCCACTCCCATATAATAGAATGCAAGTACGCAACAGCTGATTAGAACCAGAAAAGTACCAAAAACTCATTACGCCATTGCAATGGGCAACTTGTTGAACTATCCTTAAATTGATGCATTTTAGGTGTATCAACTAAGATATATAACTGAGACAATTGCTATGAATCTGATGACAATCATGGTTAGAAAGGTGACCAAGATGATTTGACATTCCGAAATGATTTTACATTACTAGGTTAACTACAGCGGATTCAAATATTGTCCAATAGTGATTGGATTTTGCTTTAGAGAAGTCACATACAAACAATTTTATGATGCACTCTTTTTCTCAAAATTACTTAGGTGAACTATTGTTGCTTGCACCAAAAAAAAAAAAAAAAAAACTATTGTTGCTCAAGGATGAAAAAATTGTCCGAAAGTAAATGGAATTTGTATTGTAAAAGACAGATATGAACAATTCTTCAATGCACTCTTCCTCTGTCAAGATTCCTATATAATGTGCATACACGAACCCTCTGTTACAAACACAAATTTATAGAATATCCATCATTTGACATACCAAATAGTCTTCATGAGTAAAAAAATCATACTAGCCATCTTTGTCATCCTCCTTTGTGTTGCTACGACCACAGCCCATCGTCAAAGTGGCATTAATCATCGTAACAGTGGCATTAATGAGGCTTCCAAAATTAATACAGATCGTTATGGTAATATTATAAAAACTTCTACCACGAGTCAATACCGTGTAGGTCCTAAGCATAAGGCGGCTATCAGGAGGCTCATCCGAAACCTAAAACATCACTAGTTTGAGCACACCAGAAGTTGCAAGAAGTCTTTGAAGACGTGTAAGCTTTAAAAGCCTCAAGTTTTAGTACTTTGTTTTGGTTGTGCTCAATTAAATTTCTCATAAGATTGTCTATGAATAATTGCCAATTTTCAAATTTCGAACTCGTGCTATCTGCTAACATTGATTGCACAGGGTTATGTTGTGTCTCAGTGTGTATATTGTATGGGGTAAAATTGATTAGCGACAGGTAGATGAACGACGAAATGATGCGTGGAACTGAAGACAAGTAAGATATGAGTCAACAAATAGTTGGCACCGAACAGAAACACGTGATCGGTGCTAAATAAGTTCCGAAGGCATTGGAACCGAAGACGAAAATTTGAAACGAAGACATTGGTTGGAAAAGACAGTATTTAATGAACAACCGTTATGAAGAATATATGTATTAATATTCAACTGTTATGCAACTATCAATAGAGGTTTTAATCTCATTCAAGAAGAGTTTCATTTAAGGATCTTGTTTCCCTGAATAGAGCTATAAATAGGAGAATTTGTATCTATTGTAGGACATGAAATATTTTGTACGCAAAAGCTAAAATCAGCTCTTACTCTATCAAATTGTTCTCTTTCTTTTGTTCTGAACATTGTTCTTGTTACTGCTATCGAAGAAGCTAAATTCACAACCATGCTTGTATTTCCTTTAAGTTATTTTAATAATCTTATTTCTATTCAAATTTATTTCATATTCTTGGATCAAATTAATTCACTTGTCTATAAATGACGTTATAAATTCAACTGTACCGTTTTACAGGTAAATAGTTTGGAACCCACCGTGGGCATAGATAATTGTGTAATTACTTTGATCCATTCATTTGGTAATAACGTAGTTTTGATTTGGTTCTTTAGTAAAAGAAAACTCAAATATAGCGTCTAATAATGTGAACAATTCTTACAATGTTGGAACATACAACGAGCGTGAGGATGTATTCCAGCGTGATGATTCAACTAGTGAAACTCGCAACCAAGGAGATGAAACAACTCCAATTCGCGAAGAACAAAATCCTCGGCATGTGAGAAGTCCAACTCATGATTATGCGGAAAATGAACATGTTGTTCAAACGATCAAAATATTAAGGGAGCAACAAAGGATAATTATGAAGCATCTCTCAAGAAAAGATCGGGTAATGATAGAGTTGAAGCAGACACTTTTAGTTGCTTCCAATAACCCTAATGGGGGAATTCGAGTTCCTCCCAGCATGCCTGGAGATCAAACAGTGCAAAGAACCAGGAACGTAGCTTCGAAGGAGGAATTCAATTTTAATTAAAATGAAGTAGGTGGTGCAGGTAGTGGATCCGGGAACAACAACAACGCTAAGATCCTTTCAAAATCGAGCTTATGAGATTCATGAGGGAAATGAATGAACGAATGGAACAAAATGCTAAAGAATTCCATGCTCGAATGGATCAGATCCCGGGACCACAAACAGTGTTAAAGAGACCAGATTCAAAGAAATACATGCAGTTGTTGTTCAAACCAAGTGCGGGAAAAGATTCAAGATGCATGATACACCAAAGTATGATGGAACTTTGGATCCACAAGAACATATCACAACTTACACTATGGCTGTGAAGGGAAATGACTTTTCCTCGCACAAGATCGAATTTTTCTTATTGAAGAAAGTTAGCAAAAACCCTAACGAAGGGTGCTTTAACTTGGTAGTCTCTTTTACCTGAGCATTTCGTTGATTCTTTTGAAATGCTTGAAGATTCTTTTATTAAAGCTCATGCTTGGGAAAGAAAAGTCCAAGATAGAAAAACAGACATTCAGAATCACTCAAGGAGAGTCTGAGTTAGTATGAGAGTTCGTAATTCGATTTCAGAAGGAGAGAATGTTGTTGCCGGCAGTACCAGATGAGTGGGCAGCTGAAGTGTTCACAAATGGTCTCAATCGATTGAGTTCTGATGCCTCCAGGAAATTGAAGGAAAACATGTTGGAATTTAAGGCAACAATATAGTTAGACATCTATACTTGTTATGAATCAAATATTAGAATTGAAGATGATCAACTGAGTACTTCGGTTTCGTTCAAGGGTCGTAATCATGATCGGAATCAGGAGAAGTCAAAACTGATTTTGATGCAGATTAGACGTCTTTCAAAAGTCACTTTCAGCCTTACAAAAAGGTTGATGGGCATGGAAATAAAGGATTCCAGTCATCGCATAGGTTTGCTTCCGACAGAAGGGCGGATCGTGGTCATAGTAGTAGGGCTTTACAGGAGAAGGAACCATTGGGGTCCTGAGATTCAGCATACCCCCGATTATCCGAATACAATTTTAACATCAACTTAGTAGAATTGGTGTCGACTATGAGGAATATTAAGGAGTCTAGATTCTTGAAACCAATTCAATCGGATCTGAGCCAAAGGGATCCTAATCTATGGTGTGAGTTCCATGCAACGTATAGTCATAGGACTGGGGATTACCGAGATCTTCATGAAGATGTTGTAGCCTTATTGAAGAATGGTCACCTTAAAGAATTTCTAAGTGATCGGGCCAAAAGTAATTATGGAAAAAATCGAGACGTTAGGGAGCTAGCCAAACCAGTTACAGGGTCACCTCGTTTGACGATAAACATGATCTTTGGTGGTGACAAAGTAAATGGGGTGACATTTTCAGCAGTAAAGAAAACAAAGATATCAGTAACTCATGGTAGGAGGATCCGAGAAGCTTCAGAAGATGATGAAATCACCTTCACGGAAGAGGATGTTGATGGCCTCCTTTTATTACGCAACAATACTCTAGTAATATCCCTTAATGTATTAGATTTTAAAATTAAACGTGTATTGGTTGATCTAGGTAGTTCAACCAATATCATTCAATGGAGAGGTTTAGAACAAGCAAAGTTAGCCAGAAACATAGTTCTAACAATAAAGCTTCTGGTCGGATTCAATCTAACAAGTGTAACGACCTTGGGAGAGATTTTACTGCCCACGCATGTCTAAGGCGTAACAAAGACCACTTTGTTCGAAGTGGTATTGTCATGACCCAATTCCCAAACCCGGTCGTGATGGCGCCTCTCGTGAAGACAAGGCCAACCAGACCAAAACAGAACACCTCTTTTAAACAGTTAAATATCATAAACAATTCTAAAGCATGATATAATATCCATAATTTGCGGAATTAACGGTAACAACAGTAAAAGCCATCCCGATACAGCCCAAACCAGGGTGTCACAAGTCATGAGAAACTATGAAATCCGGATACAAGTATACTGAACACTAAGTCCGATACAATAGTTCTAAGAACATGAAAATGATAAGATAAGGGAGGCACGGGGCTGTGGACGCCAACATCTACCTCGTAGTCTCCGAAGCCCTACCTAGACTGGGAGGATCAGCAATCAGGAGCGGACTCTACGATGCCTGAATCTGCACACATGGTACAGGGAGTAATGTGAGTACTCTGACCCAGTGAGTAATAATTATAAATAATGGTTGAAAGTATGAAAACACGTAAAGGCACAAAACATTTCCATATCAAGCAGTAAAATCACTTAAGACAGTAAATCAGTGAAGAAATCAAATGAAATCCCTTTTAAAACAAGTAAAACAGGTAATTTAACAGGTAAATAACAAGTAGAAATCCTCCCCTCAGGCACAGTATCAATCACTCAGAACAGTATCAGCGCCTCGGTCTCACTCTCAGTACAGTATCTGCCCCTCGGGCTCACTCTCAGATAATAATGGGTACCCGCGCTCACTGTGGGTGTGCAGACTCCAGAGGGGCCCCTTACGGACTAAGCGCTATATTAAGCCACCTCGTGGCATCATCTATTGGCACTCGGCCTCGCACCACTCAAGCCACCTCATGGCATATAAAGTATCTCAGGCCCTCAGCCTCATATCACTCAGCATATCCTCACATATGTCCCTTGCCCTCACTCAGTCCAAAAGTCATCACAAGCCCCTCGGGTATAAGTAAAACAGTAGTTCTTAGCCCAAAACATCATTTAGAAATATCATATTAGTTTCAAATCTGAGTAAAAGTGGTTGAGTTTGTAAAACAGTAGATATCAACAGGACTGAGTTCAAATAATAAGTCAAAACAGTGAGGAAATAGTGATAAAAATTCCTGAAGGGTTCAAATAGCTGGCACGAAGCACAAATATGGCAATCAGCCCAAATCATGATGATAACAAATAAATTTCAGTCAAATACGCGGTAAAATCATCAATCGGGACGGACCAAGTCACAATCCCCAGTAGTAAAAGAACCCATGCTCATCATCCAGCGCGTCTCACCTCAATATAGCACTACGATGTGCAAATCCGTGGTTTCAAGCCCTCAGGACATCATTTATAATCATTACTCACCTCGAACCGGCTACAACTCTAGCTCGCAATGCCTTTGCCCCTCGAATCGGCCTCCACGCGCGTCGAATCTATCCAAAATCAGAACGAATACGTCACAATATGCTAAGGGAACAAAGCCCAAGCGAAAACATTCGAAAATTATCAAAAATCCTGAAATTAGCAAAACCCGAGCTCCATGCCCACTTCTCGAAACTCAAAACTTTTCATATCATTAGATTCCTCGTCTCCCCATGAGTTCATACATATCAACAACATCAAAATCGGAGTTCAATTGACCCCTCAAATCCTCCATTAAAGGCCTTTTAAACTCAAGCCCTAATCCTCCATTTTTATCCCTTTAAACTTATTAATTACAGCCTTAATTCATCAAATTCTACAATAGGAATGTGTTTTAAGTCCAAAATCCTTACCTCAACGAAGTCTCTTTGATTCCTCTCTTCAAAATTGCCCAAAGCTCCCAATTCCTAGTGCAAAAATGGATAAACCCTTCAAAAATTGCGAAGGAAGACATATATACATTCTGCCCAGACATAACAGCATATGCGGTCCAAAATCCGCTTTTGCGGTACTGCATATGCGGTCAATACATCCGCTTCTGCGGAGTTCATTAAACCGGCCTAAGCTGCATCTGCAAACCTCTTCCACATCTGCGCTTCCGCAGATGCGATCCCCTTAGCCGCTTCTGCGGTCCAGCTCACCTGACCCATTTTCTCTTCTGCGATGAAATACCCGCATCTGCGGTCCACAAACTGCAGATGCGGAAATACCAGAAGCAGCAAATCTGAAGCTGCAACACAAATTCCAATTTCCCCGCTAACCATCCGAAATCATCCCGAGGCCCCCGGGACCTCAACCAAAAGCACAAACATGACCCAATATCTTATTCAAACTTGTTCTAATGATCAAAACACCTCAAAGGACATCAAATCTATCAAATCACATCAGATTCAAGCCTAAGTTTCCAAAATCTTCTGAAATACATTTTTGATCAAAACCCCAACCAAACTACGACTGAATGACCTGAAATTTTACATACGCATCCCAAATGACACCATGAAGCTACTGCAACTCTCGGAATTACATTCCGACCTCTATATCAAAATCTCACCTATCAACCGGAAAACGCCGAAATCTCAATTTTGCAAATTCAAGCCTAAACCTTCCACGGACTTCCAAAATGCATTTTGATCACGCTTCTAAGTCCCAAATTTCCTAACGGAGTAACCAAATCATAAAAATTCCAATCCGAGATCATATACAAACAAGTCAAATCTTGGTCAAACCTTTCAGATTTTTAAGCTTTAAACTGAGAGTTGTTCTTCCAAATTCCTTCTGATTACTCTGAAACCCAAACCAACGATTTATATAAGTTATAACACACCACATGGGGCAAGTCATGCCCGAGAACTAGCGATCAAAGTGCAAAAGCTCAAAACGACCGGTCGGGTCGTTACATCCTCCCCCACTTAAACATACGTTCATCCTCGAACGTGTCCAAAGTTGTTCCAAAAGCTAGCCAATTGCTGAATAACCTCACCATGCACATTCTCGGGGGTGATCCCATGTCACCCTATCTCACATAGGTTCGATAATACAATATAACTGAAATTTCACAATCCATACTAGTCCATAAACCATAGAACCACTTTTCTGCTTCTAAAATCATCAATAGGTCAGAATCTCACATTTATATTGTGAATAAGTCTGAACAAGCTGTAACAAACCATATATGCTATCTCGGGTGCAATTACATGCTAAACCACATAACTCAAATGCTCGTAGCGATAATTTCTATTCACAGTAGCTGCCCACAACAACCGAATACCGGTAGAAAATCTCTTATCAACTAAAGTCCCATTCCAACACTTTCATATACTGCCAACGATAAATGAAACACACAATAAACCATAACCATTTCTCAAATCGACCATTCACGAAGCCACTTCTCCTTTGGCAAATACCATAGCAAATTTTCGAGCCGAACCTCGATGTTATCCTTCCAACATGTTGAAATCGAATCCGTTCATATTCATTAATGATCCCAACGATCTCCTCTAATCCAACACACCACTCTGGTGACATAACACATCAATATAGGCCTAAGCCACAACTTGTATAATACGCGCACCAATAAGCAACGGTCTGAACATACTCAAATCATGAAAATGACTCAAATGAAAGAGCTATACCTCAAGCTCACCAGTACCACCACAACACAAGGCTGAGAACCCGTCTCACATCATAGGAACAGAACACACCGCTAGATGCTGAGGTCACATTCAAGGCCGTGTTAGGGGCAGGGGTGTAGCCCGCACAGCAGCTAGGGCAACACCTACAGATCCACCAGCCACCCCAGTTCATGATCAGGTTCCAGCGGGGGATGCTCCAGCAGGACCAGCTCAGGCACCGATTGTGCCTATTGTTATTTCAGGTCATTACGAGACCTTAGCTCAGATCTTGACCGTGTGCACTAGTCTTGCTCACGTGGTCGCAGTTTCTACTACAGTAGCTACTTCTTAGGCCGGAGGAGGCACTCAAACTCCTGTCGCTCGTACACCCGAGCAGGTTGCTCAAGGACTTTAGACACTAGAGGCACCACCAACCCAGCTGGTTGCACCTACTCAGGATTATGTAGTTCCAACCATGCTTGATGACGAATCTAACCCGCAAGGTCACTACGCTTGAAATCGACAACCTCGCGCAATTTGATGTCTGGAACCAAAGCAAATCATCATACCCACGGTGAAGCCAATAATATACATCACACCACCAAAAGGACATAACTGATACGCCATTCACCGAGCTACACCCAGTTACTCTCCCCGCTCGACTTCTACTATGAAAATCCGATAGAACCGCACCATAGGTGCCTATAACCAACCGATCATAACACCCCGCAACACATAAATGCAGCTCATAGATCTCCCCAGACTACTAATAAGCTCAATAACAATCGAATCAACTCATCCCTCAATAATACAACTCGGGGCCAACCAAGCCGACTCCAGTTAGAACATGCATCCACATTGGCCTGCCAACGAACTCCTTATCAAGGAAGCCTGAAGCTGCTCCTTCCACTACTATAACTCCTACCGGAGCCATACGATATGGTGCCTGACACCAAATCAATACCGAAATCAACAACCCTACCTGGCAACATGCCCGACCACAAGAAATACATCCGGAGAGTCCCTCAACATCGGAACTGAATCAGTGGTAGAATCCTCTGCACTGATATCCATCACAAAGGCTCAATCAAGAAAGGCAATCCTTCCCAGCCGTTCGCTAGGTCTTTGAAATATAATACCACTCTACTAGGACATAATCCGTCGAACCTTGCCACTCAACCCGTGGCATTTTCGGCTTAGCCAACAACACCGCCTTAGTGCGATAGTCCAGAATGACACCACACAGAGACAATTGGTCTGAACCCGACATCACATCCAATATCTAACATACCAATATAGAAAGATCCACTCGAGCCTCAAAATCCCGATAGTCGCTAAACAATGCCGATACACACGATCCACAACCACAACATAGCCTGAATATGAGAACTTCCATCTCCAAATCCACACGACCCATGAATCACCATATTCGATCCCAATTTCGCCGTCCAATTACATGCTACACCTCAAATACCCAATCATTCCATGATAGATACTCAAAAATTTCCCTGTGCCACCAAGCAAACAGGAATATCACCAGGCGATCTAACAAAAAAGTGTCGCAATACTACCGAAGTACCATCAACTTAATCACATTGTCTTTTCTGAAGCATATACCCTCATCAAATCACACCAATTAGCACTACCACTTCCTTAATCATTGAAACTACCCATGCTGCCTAAGAATTCATGACTTTTCGTTCAGAACTGAACCGTAACCTTCCACAACCTACTGTATATACCATACCATCTCAGGATAACATGAAAACTTCATCTTCCTTCCGATCCACAAAACATCTACGTACTCAATTAGTCAAGAACTTTCCATTGGTCCCAATCTAGAAGAAAATCACTATAAATCCCATGCGCCACATGCCCATACAAAATATACATCTCCAAACCGTGGTAAAAACCATCAAGAACTCTCTGAGTTCCCTTTGCACAAATAAGACATGTCAGGACTGAATCCTTCTAACTCGATCAAGCTAAGGAAGCCATCAAAACCTAAGAGCATCGCCGCAAAATACCTGAAAGAACTCATTACCTTGAACACACATAAGGAATTAATCATATCCTTACCATACCGATTCGGTCTACTATCAAACTATTCTATCTATCTAAATTTCCTTCTGATTCATTTTCAAATTGATATTCTCTATTGTTGTAGAACCACAATTCCTCAACCCAGGCTCACCACACGAGACCCAAGCATAAGACCACACTGTCTAGGACCTATAAGCCTCTGAATACTCACTCAATTATTCCCAGAAACACCACATTCCAGAACACTTTACTATGAGGAACTTCCTGTGAATCTAAATCCGTTACCTTTGCTTTCCTGATACTGATACATAGAATCCTATAATCAATATAGAAATATCACAAGTCTTGACCTCTTCCAATAAAAACACAATTTCTAACCCCATATACAACTTTAAGATACCCAATTGTTACATGTAGAACCTCAAACACATTATAACCATTCTCGAGAGTCACTCACTCTCTTCAAACTGCAATTAGCCTGATCAAATGGACAGAACCACCCATGCCTCATTAGCACTCTGGCACCGCAGAATGAAATCCTCATCCCAACACATCTAAGCAACTTCCTGCCCTATGCACCGAGCATTCTTTACCAACAACAACTTAAGACATCCCATGATTTTTCTTACTCTATGAAGCATAATATAACCTTTTTCAAAAAATTTCCTCTACTCGAGTCATCCTCGGTCTCAATTTCCGCAAGCCATAACTGATTTGCCCGCACACCTCAAACTGGAACCAACATAGCGCCTAAGCGTGCAACCAACTACTCACAGCAGGCTCCCCCACTTGGCTTGGAGCCATAGATCAAAATACACTCGATAACTCATAACACTTATACTCTATTAATGCCACAATACCATAGTGAGATTAAGCTCAAATCCTTTTGTAAGCTTGTGAAAACACAAATCATCTACTATGTTAAATCTTCTGCAAATCTCGCATTCATCCCCGCAACAGTTAAGCCCACTCTCTTAAGCGACCCAAAATTTCAAATTTCAACACGTACTTTTCACTTACACATGAGATCTTCTAACATACACATAAGGATCACACCACTTCAGAACACTCCGCAGGAGATAACCCACCTGCTTCGCCTCAATCTAACATTTTTGTATACCTTCCACCGTCATACACATTACATAGTCGTTTAGTCTTCCTGAGTCTGAACTCGTACCGCAACATAAAATTTACTTCGCTCTCAACTGGAAAACATGAAAAAATCCTTCACCCACCCATAACTCAGGGCTATACTTCAAATCAAGATGGAATTCAAGCACCTAATAGTTCTTCTATCCTCCAGCCGGCCTTCCTCATTACTTCCAAGTCGTATAGATACATCTCGTAGTACTAACATACTCACCACACAGTTATTCAGCTGTCACTTCCACTAATAGGAACAATACTGAACATATAAGTGCAACACACTTGCTCACACAATCAGCACCTCGGTGCTCAAGCTATAGGCAAAGATCCAGCCTCAAGTTCTCCAGACTAGCCCAACATCAAACTCACAAAGATCACATCTCGCCCCTCGATCAGGGAATCACAAGCCATCAAGGCACATCCGATACTGAGTACTCATGCGCGCATGCAAAGTCGTGGAAGGAATTTCAAGAGTTACCTTTCCAGCTGGATCAAGGACGCACGATAAGAATTCAAGAATGTGAAGTTTTTCCAAAAGGTTCTGCAGCCTCTAGAGGATAAATACAGACGTCTCCGAACCGATCCGTGAGACTCTACTAAACCTGCTCATGACTCGTGAGACCTATGTAACCTAGGCTATGATACCAACTTGTCACGACCCAATTCCCGAACCCGATCGTAATGGTGCCTCTCGTGAAGACAAGGCCAGCCAGACCAAAACAGAACACCTCTTTTAAATAGTTAAATATCATAAATAGTTCTAAAGTATGATATGATATCCATAATTTGCAAAATTAACGATAACAACAGTAAAAGCCATCCCGATACAGCCCAAACCGGGGTGTCACAAGTCATGAGCAATTAAGAAATCCGGATACAAGTCTATTGAACACTAAATCCGATACAATAGTTCTAAGAACATGAAAATGATAAGATAAGGGAGGCACGGGGCTGCAGACGCCAACAACTACCTCGTAGTCTCTGAATCATTGCCTGAACTGGGAGGATCAGCACTTAGGAGCGGACTTTACGATGCCTGAATCTGCACACATGGTGCAGGGAGTAATGTGAGTACTCCGACCCCGTGAGTAATAATTATAAATAATGGCTGAAAGTATGAAAACACGTAAAGGCACAAAGCAATTCCATATCAAGCAGTAAAATCACTTAAAACAGTAAATCAGTGAAGAAATCAAATGAAATCCCTTTTAAAACAAGTAAAATAGGTAATTTAACAGGTAAATAACAAGTAGAAATCTTCCCCTCGGGCACAATATCAATCACTCACAATAGTATCAGCCTCTCGGGCTCACTCTTAGTACAGTATCAGCCCCTTGGGCTCACTCTCATATCACAATGGGTACCCGCGCTCATTATGGGTGTGCAGACTCCGGAGGGGCCCCTTACGAGCCAAGCGCTATATCAAGCCACCTTGTGGCATCATCTCTCGGCACTCGACCTCACATCACTCGACACTCGGCCTCAAACCACACGACACTCGGCCTCACATCACTCAAGCCACCTCGTGGCATATAAAGTATATCAGGCCCTCGGCCTCATATCACTCAGCATATCCTCACATATGGTCCTCGGCCTCACTCAGTCCAAAAATCATCACAAGCCCCTCGGGCATTAGTAAAACAGTAGTTCTCAACACAAAACATCATTTAGAAATATCATATAAGTTTCAAATCTGAGTAAAAGTGGTTGAGCGTGTAAAACAGTAGATATCAATAGGACTGAGTTCAAATAATAAGTCAAAGCAGTGAGGAAATAGTGATAAAAATCCCCGAAGGTTTCAAATAATTGGCACGAAGCCCAAATATGGCAATCAACCCAAATCATGATGATACCAAATAAATTTTAGTCAAATATGCGGTAAAATCATCAATCGGGATGGACCAAGTAACAATCCCTAGTAGTAAAAGACCCCACGCTCATCATCCAATGCGTGTCTCACCTCAATATAGCACTACGATGTGCAAATCCGAGGTTTCAAACCCTTAGGACATTATTTACAATCATTACTCACCTCGAACCGGCTACAACTCTAGCTCGCGATGCCTTTGCCCCTCAAATCGGCCTCCACGCACGTCAAATCTATCCAAAATTAGAACGAATACGTCAGCTAAGGGAACAAAGCCCAAGCGAAAATATTCGAAAAATATCAAAAATCCTGAAGTTAGCAAAACTCGAGCCCCGAGCCTACTTCTAGAAACTCAGAACTTTTCACATCATTAGATTTCTTGTATCCTCACGAGTTCATACATATCAACAACATCAAAATCGGAGTTCAAATGACCCCTCAAATCCTCCATTAAAGGCCTCTTAAACTCAAGCCCTAATCCTCCCTTTTTAGCCCTTTAAACCTATTAATTACAACCTTAATTCATGAAATTCTATCATAGGAATGTGTTTTAAGTCCAAAATCCTTACCTCAACGAAGTCTCTTTGATTCGTATCTTCAAAATCGCCCAAATCTCCGGCGCGATGAAACACCCGCATCTGCGGTCCACAAACCGCAGATGCAGAAATACCAGAAGAAGTAAATCTGAAGCTGCAACACAAATTCCATTTTCCCCGTTAACCTTCCGAAATCACCCCGAGGACCCCTAGACCTCAACCAAAAGCACAAACATGACCCAATATCTTATTCAAACTTGTTCCAATCATCAAAACACCTCAAACGGCATCAAATATACCAAATCACATCGAATTCAAGCCTAAGTTTCCAAAATCTTCCGAAATACATTTTTGATCAAAACCCCAACCAAACCACGCCCGAATGACCTGAAATTTTACACACATCCCAAATGACACCACGAAGCTACTGCAACTCTCGGAATTTCATTCCAACCTCTATATAAAAATCTCACATATCAACTGGAAAACGCCGAAATCTCAATTTTGCCAATTCAAGCTTAAACCTTCCACGGACTTCCAAAATGCATTCCGATCACGATCCTAAGTCCCAAATTGCCTAACGAAGCTAACCAAATTATAAAAATTCCAATCCGAGATCATATACAAACAAGTCAAATCTTGGTCAAACCTTTCAAATTTTTAAGCTTTAAACTAAGTGTTATTCCTCCAAATTCCTTCTGATTACTCTGAAACCCAAAGCAATGATTTATATAAGTCATAACACACCACATGGGGCAAGTCATTCCCGAGAACTAGCGGTTAAAGTGCAAAAGCTCAAAATGACCGGTCGGATCGTTATAGGTAGATGGCGATTTAGGATACAACGTGATCCTTGGAAGACTATGGATTCATGAAATGAAGGTTGTGTTGTTGACTTATTATCAATTGCTGAAGTTTCCCACGCTAGAAGGGGTCAAACAGGTTAGAGATCAACCAGTTGGAAGAGAAATGAATGTAGTTACCTTGTCTAGTAGCAAGGCAAAAGAAACAAGCAAATAGAAACTACAAGAGTCAGTGCCCTCTTCCATACCGATTAAAGAGAATGGAGAAGATGAGTCATTATATTTCTATCAGGTACCGAGATCCTTTCAGGTTCCGGGGGAAACCGATGCAACCAAGTCGACTGCAGAGGAGCTCGAACAAGTCGCCTTATTCACGGAGTTCTTCGAAAGGAAGTTCCACTTAGGAATAGGGTTGATCCCCGAACCAATACTTAAAATTATTGATTTTCTTAAATCTAACATCAATCATTTTGCGTGGTCTCATTCAGATATGACATGTATTCTATTGGAAGTAGCTATCCACAAAGTAAGTTTGGATCCTAACTTCCCTCTAATAAGTCAGAAGAAACGACCGATAGTAGAGGTCAGAAACAGATTTGTCAAAGAAGAGGTAACTCAGTTACTAAATATAGGTTCAATTCGAGAGGTATATTATCTCGATTGGTTAGCTAACGTAGTGATTGTACTAAAAAAGAAGAATAAATTTAGAATTTATGTATATTAAAAAGATTTGAATAAGGCATGCCCTAAGGACTCTTTCCCGCTACCGAGCATTGATCAAATGATTGATGCTACAATCGGGCATGAGTTAATGAGATTTCTTGACACGTATTCTGGGTATAATCAAAATAGGATGCACCCGGAAGATCAAGAAAAAGCCTCTTTTATCACAAAGTTTGGCTTATACTGCTATAATGTGATACCTTTCGAGCTTAAGAATGCTGGATCCACTTACCAAAGGCTCATTGATAAAATATTTGAATAATAAATTTGTAAGACAATAAAGATTTATATTGATTATATGTTGGTTAAGTCTATTAATGCAGGAGATCATTTGGCTCATCTACAAGATACATTTGATATTCTTAAGTAAATACAATATGAAGCTCAACCCAGAAAAATGCACTTTTGGGGTTGGTTTCGAAAAGGTTTTAGGGTTTTTGGTTTCTCAAGGAGGAATCGAAGTAAACCTTAATAAGATAAAATCCATCGAGGATATCCCAGACTATTGACAAGTGTGAAGGAAGGGCAAAGGTTGTCCGGTAGGTTGGCGGCCCTACCGTCACTTGTGAAGGAAGGGCTTTTGAAATCATGAATTTTTATTTAATACAAAAACTAAGTATAAAAGATCATGGTGAAATAACGCATAAATAAGACATAAAAATGAAATGGTAATAATTTAGGCAAAAACCGTAAACATCTTCTAAAACATCCCAAAACCGAGTGTCACAAGTGCGTGAGCATATACTAGGAAACACAATACCAGTACAATATCTGTCTGGAATGTTAAAATAGACAAGTAAACATAAATTAACATGATGGAGACTCTGTGTGCTGCGGATTCGTAACATGGAATGCATCTCATCGTAAAATTCCCTCAACAGTTGCGCTCATGCGCTCGAATGACCCCCAAAATACCTACACAATCAGAAGTGTAGCATGAGTATGTAAATCAACGCATATCCAGTAAGCATCTAGCCTAACCCCGGAGGAGTAGTGACGAAGGGTCGACACTTACTAGTGGTCCAATATATAAAATATAAGAATTATAAGTAGGCATGAAATACAATACTATCAATAGAATAAGAAACAATAACTAACGTGATCCATTAACAAAATATCAATTTAAAATCCCGAATACCACATGTCATCTCAATAAATAAAAACCATCAAGTAAATGTCAGATCTCAAGTTATGAAGAAAATATCATGTAATTGCCAAGTCTCAATTAAAAGGGTAATCTCTTGGATATTCAAACGCCTAGAGATTTTACACACGAATTATGTCGAAGTCGAACGACCCGATCCATATAGTCGTGTACATACACTACCAAGGTCGTATGGCCCGGTCTATGGATGCATATATATATATATATACCACCGAGGCGTTTGGCCTGATCCCCAGAAAAAGAAGAAATTTATCAAATTACGGGTCACGTATTTGCATTAGAAGGTCAGGGACATAAGGTAAGAATGCCATTTACCATCAATCAATTATCCCGCCAAACAACTCAAGGTATTGAAGTTCGATCTCACATGATCTCTATCAAATTCAAATTATAAGTTTTAAGTAATTAAGCTTACAAATTGAATTCAAGTAATACAACTATTGCATGGTAAAGTCCTAAGTCTACCCGGACATAAACATGATTCTCGCTACATAAAGACTCACGTCATTTTGTGCGTATGTAGCCCCCACAACAAGTAGCACATAATAAATACAATACATACGGGGTAGTTTCCCCCTCACGAGGTTAGACAGGAGACTTACCTCGCTCTGAAATTCCATAACCGGCTCCAATGCCTCTCTAACACCTCAAACCGATGCCCATCGATCCAAAACTAGTCAAACAATGTGCAAACCAATCAGAATATACTCCAATACTCATAATTTAACAATTTATAACAATTTTCAATTCCGCTTTAAGAGACAACAAAGTCAACCCCCAGGCCTAGATGCATGGATTTCAAATTTTTTTGAAGATAAACATTACCCATAACACCATGAACACAAATATATAATTTACTCCTAATTCTGTGCCCAATCTCATGGTTAAATCCAAATTTGCCATTTCTAGGTTTTCTTCCAAAATCCCACAATTTCTAGAAATTGTCATATTCAAATCCATATATAATCCATTTATTTAACTCACAATGGGTAGGATCACTTATCTCATAATAGATGATGAACATGGCTCCTCCAAATCGCACAAAAATCACTCAAGAAAGAGAAATGAGCAAAAATCCTGATTGGCCAACTTATAATCGGCCTAGGCGCCCTTCTTCGCGAATGCGGAATATGCCTCGCGTTCGTGAAGCACACTCAGCTTCAGCTCCCAAGAACATCAATGCGAATGCAAAGCTTTAATCGTGAACACATCACTCTAATCGTGAATGAAAAGCACAATGACCTCTTGCTAAAATCCTTGTTCTCTAATATGTGCTTCCTACTGCGTTCACAAAGAACAAACTAGAACAAAAAATCAGCTGTTGCAAAATACTCCGACATGGTTCGAAACTATCCCGAAACACACGTGAAGCCGCCCGGACCCATTAAATCATGCCAACTAGTTCCAATACCTTATCCAAACTTGATCAAATGTTTGAAACGCCACAAATAACATCAAAACTACGAATTGACGATCAAAATCCTCCTTTTAATTTTTAAATATTCAAACTTTGTCGAACGCGTCCAAATCACACATTAACATTCCAGAATGATGCCAAAGTTTAGGTACAAGTCACAAATCACAATACGAACCTATTCCAATTCTCGTAATCTCTAACAGACATCAATAACACCAAAGTACACTTCAAATCAAACTTAGGAAATTTTAAAACGTTAAAAAGGCCAACATTCCACATTAAATGCTGAAATGCTCACGGACCATCCTGTACTTAAACCGAACATACTCCCAAGTCCAATACCATATGTACCTATTAAACCTTCAATCCCGATTCCAATGTCGTTTACTGAAACATCAAACCTTGGAAACTCTTTCAACTTAAAGCTTCTGAATTGAGAATTCTTCTTTCAAATCAGCTCCGAACTTCTCAAAAATCAAAACCAACCACACATGCAAGTCATAATACATTAAGTGAAGCTACTCCAGGCCTCAAACCGCATAACGATGCACTAGAGCTCAAAACGACCGGTCGGGTCGTTACATTCTTCCCCGCTTAAACATACATTCGTCCTCGAATGTGCCAAGAGTTGTTCCAAAGTTTTCCAAATCACTGTTTAAAACCTCATTCACCTATCCACTCCACCACAACCTATATGAGCACATTAGCTCAAGCCAGGCTGAAGATCTTTCCCGCTACCTTACCCCATAAGCCTTAGAAATAAATTCTAGCATACGAAATTCTCTACAAGGTCTTATTCTAGCATATGTACACTGTATCAATCTCAACACGCTAAACACAAACATGATCATGCACCCATGTTTTAATCACACAATGCACCGCATAATTCGTATGCTTGTAATAACATCCTCCAACCACAATAGCTGCAAATTCACGAACCTGACGCCCGTAATATACCTCATGACACATATAAGCCATGTTCCAACCCTCACAATACTGCCATGATGAAAGAGTGGTGTAGAAACTCATAACCACCTGCCAAATCAATAACTCATAGAGTCTCTCAGCTCGACAAGAACCATTGCCATATTTTGAACTGATTAGCAACATTTTCCTTCCAATATACACTATATAAATCTGATTATACTTATTTCAGGTCCAACAACCTCGTCTCACCCAGCACAAGTTGCTCGGACAATAAGCCACCTCAAATACCGTCTAAAATCTCATAAGACGTCATCAATGTACCAACAAGCTACAACTTGAATATGACTAACAAGGAAAAACAAACTTTGGTAAAGAACTACCTAGCTCGCATAATATACAAATCAACCAGACAAACGCTATAAACCTATCTCAAGGGTAAGAAACAAAACACACGAAATAAGTATAAGGAACCGTACTCAACATCTGATTATTGCGGTGTGTAACCCAATCTACACATCATACCCGTGACGGCATGCCACTCGATCCACACATAACAATCAGTAAGGAAATACCCATCGAGTCAAAATGCTCATACCCACGAAATGCCCGAATATCGACAACAAGCACGCCAACTTCATAAACACAACCCTTGGGAGACGGATATCGTCATGTGCTACAAAAGCCAAGCACGACTAAAATGCATCAAACAACAAACATCTTGAGAGCCATCTCGCTCATATAATACCACAACTATATTGGATCACAACACACATGTAAATAATCAAGTCATCTCACAACCCACATGGCATAAGACAGTAACACATGAAATAGAAAACAACAGGAATAACATCCACTACAATCGAAGACTCATCCATAAGCAATGTTATGCTGAATAAGCATACCTAATCTAGTGTAGAATATACATTCACATTAGGTATACCAACGGACCTCAAGCCGATTCCGATCAAACCATAATGGGCCAATAACCTTCCAAAGATCCACAATGATCCGATTCATGACACGTACGATCAACTGTCAAATCTAGAACAAACTTTCATAGTCTGCAACCAAAGAAATAGAGCATCTCTCAAACATAAACTCTCTTATTTGCGACAGTACCAGAATCTCCATATCTGATTCCAATCTTTGCCCCTTAAATGACTAACCCACCACACTTATTTGATTGTCCCGTAGGAGACAAACCCACAACCTTTCGCACCAGGTAGCAAAGTTTGCACATCCATGTCCATAAACCATACTATTTCTGTATCTTCCGCAAGACATCTTTCTCAAGCAATACTAAAATAGTGTCGCGCCCCCTTTTTCCTCACAGAGTCCGGGTTTCGACATTTTGGGAACAACTCCTTTCCTTTTAGGAATTGGGTATGAGATTTGAAGTGTCACCACCTAATGGATTAAGATGCGTTAGGGCACCTGGAATAAGTAACTCATGTGCTAGTTTACATCACCAAAGATTGGTCAAGGGCTCGAAATTACCTTGAGGGGAAGGTGTTAGGTACCCCTCGAGGTCCACAACGTTGGGTCCCGGCCAAACTCAATTTAAGTGAATTATTCATAAAGCAATTTAAAAAGATTATTTTAAAACAAGGAGTAAAGGGGGGTCCTAGGGTTTTTAGCCTATAGGATCACTTCTGTGCAATACTTGGTAATCATCCCCAAATTGGGGTGCTACACATAGCATTAACGCACAGGTCATCATTTCCTTTACTACCCGATTACCCTCCCCTTAATTATTACCTAAACATTCTAACAACATCGAATATGTATCCTATGCGTGCATTACCCATCCCTTACTTGTGGCCCTGGAGGTGTTTAGGACCTCTATTTAAGGTGGTTCTAGACTCACCTATGTTGTTTAAAAAGAGAAAACTAAGAGACAAACAAAAGTCAAATAGGACTATCACATAAAGATGCAATTAAGGGGGCTCATATTTACCTCTACAAATAGACAAAACAAGTGCATGCCATTCAAACAAACAATTTTTATAATTTTAGGAGTCCTATAGGTAAGATATCTAAATGAGTACAAACAAAGTATACAACAGTTTTTTTTAGGCAAGGCAGTGAGTACCTATCAGTTTGCCTACTAATTTTTTATCACTTACTGAATCTTTCAAGCAACAAGGAAATCATAATTTTAAACCCAGGATTTAATTGTCCTACAAGCTTGCCTAATTGATAACTAGTAGAATCCTATAGACATGGTTTCTAAACGTTAATCAGACCATAATTTTATAAATCAATGATTTAATAGGCAGATTTCAGGTAGATTTTATTCTTTAGACCCTACAGGCATGCTTTCTAAGTGCTGAAACTGATCACAAGCATTATTTTATGACACATAAAACTGATTTTATACATGTTCCCTATAGGCATGATATCTAAATCGTTAAAAACTAATTTTAAACATGATTTCCTATGGACATGATTTCTAAGTGAGCAGAATGTTATACTTAGTTGATAACTCCCAAAAAAGATCTTATAGACATGGTTTCTAATGCACATTGAGACTTGAGGATATGCATGAACATGAATTTTGATACAGACTTGAGAAACGCCTTAGAAGCAAGATTTCTAGTGATGAAAAGTATGAAAATTCAGTCTTTTAAAGAATGAGATAAGTCTTATAGGCATGGTTTCTAATACAAATAAGTAAAAAATCATCACAACAACCTAAAAGCATGATTTCTAATGCATGTAGATAATCACAACAACCCTATAGGCATGGTTTCTACCCGATCCCAACAAAGATATATAATAATCCCTCCCACCTTTACTAATAACCTTAATATCTGTTTTTACAAAGATTATTATTACAGACCAATATAAATGAATTACATAATGAAAATCACTTTACTATAGGGAGCCTTCATAAGCTTAACATCAGCCTGGAACCAAGCCTTCAAACATAGCACCTCTGAGCATAATGGTAGCCCATCCATAACACATAAAACTGTTTCTTGGTTTATCAAAGTTCCCAAGGGCCTCAGGGACCCCGGGCAATGCTCACACCAGAATCAGGTGTTCAACAAAATTAAAAAGATTGGAGAATTAGCCCTAATGTGTCAGAGTTCAGAGGAGTCTTATGGACCCTAAGCAGTGCTCACACTAGAGGTGGCAGGACCATAGTTAACTAAGAGTAAGAGTTGAAAATAGTTCATAGAAGCAGGAAGTAGTTTAAAAAAATGGATTTTTAGAAGTGAATAGAAACAGGTTGCAGACAGAACATGACTAGGTTTTAGCGGATTGATCTAGACTTAGTTACCAATAGTTAAGAAAAATAGAAACACTGGAATTATAGACAAAACAGAGTTACAAAAAGGTTTCATATTGCGAGAACTGATTTAGTCTATTAACTATTACCAAAAAGAATCATCTAGATATGATTTAACAGATAGAAACATTCTGAAGTCAAATGGCTGATTAGAAAGCCATATAGAAAAGATGATGATAATCTAAATCATATTATTCTTGAAAGAAGTACACAGAAAGCATGAGTTGATCAGGAACATGTTGAGTCAGACTATCAGCACATAAACAAGACAGGAATTGGGCATGCTAGTTGAGAAATGGGTAAATAAACAGGAACATGCTATCACATAGAACAGGACAGGACCTAAGTCATGCTGGTTAAAAGAAACATAGAACAGAAGCATATTAAACACACAACCATATGGGACAAAGAGGTAACAAGACTAAAGCATACTAGTTAAAATAAACGAGAAGCATATAATAAACATGCACATGTTGAGGTTCAAATTGAACTAATCATATAAGGCATAGAGAATAGGAGCTGAAGCATAGTAGTTTAGAAAGAGATGGCTAAGAGGCAAGTATCAAAACAGAAGTATACTGAGACACATAGCACATAGGAGATATTATGATAACAGAAAGAGGGGCATACCAGTTAGGAGATAGCAAACAGGAAGGTGAGGGCAAGTTGAATCCAATAGCCTAGCCTTGGCTTTCAGCCGGGTGTAGCAAACACAAGTAACAAAAGAACTACAATGGAGAGTGTGTGAGAATGAGAGTTTGTGTGTGTTTCTATATATTTTCTCAGTGTGTCTGTGTGTCAGAACAATGAAAGGCTTTTATAGCATATGTCACGACCCCAGTTCACCCTCCGTGAACTATCGTGACGGCACCTAGTCTCTACTGCTTTATTTCCAACCATATAGGAAATATTACGAACCTTTTGGTCCGCGTAACTCTTCTGTCTAGATTGGGCTGTACAGAGTCTATCCTGAATCACCTTAACCTTCTCCAAAGTATCCCGAACCAAGTCTGTGCCCAATATCTAGCCTCACCCGGTTCAAACCAACCCACCGGGGACCTACACCGCCTACCATACAAGGCCTCATACGGTGCCATCTGAATGCTGGAATGATAGCTTTTGTTGTAGGCAAACTCCGCTAGTGGCTAGAACTGATCCCCAGAACCTCTAAACTCCATCACACACACACAAAGCATATTCTCAAAAATCTGAATAGTGCGCTCGGACTGTCTTTCCGTCTGGGGGTGAAATGCTATACTCAACTCCACCCGAGTATCCAACTCATGCTATACGGCCCTCCAGAACCGTGATGTGAATTGAGTACCTCTATCTGAAATGATGGAAACTGAAATACCATGCAGATGAACAATCTCTCAGATATAAATCTCCGCCAATCGCTCCGAAGAATAGGTAGTACATGTCACACCTCATTTTTACTACACCCCGTAAAAGGGTATAAATATATGGGAGTTTTTCCAATTAAAGGACAATCGAAACGGGATTTGTATGGAACAATGATTTTTCTTCAAATTCTAGCCGTTCTCTTTTTTCTGAGTTTCTTAGCTCTCTGAAATCTGAATTGAGCCTCAAGTAACAATGCCTTTATAGGCAAGTTACTAGAGCACCCATAATGAGATTAGTTTTTTGCACTTTTTTCCTTCTGAAGTTTTCGTTTTGCTATTTAATCCTTAATTTAAAAATCAGGTTTTTACACAAGTCCCAACCCCAGCTTCTAAGAAGCTTCATTGTTTAGTTATCGAAGATTCCCTAACTTAGAATTCCTAAAATAACCCCCAGACCCCCCGTTTTTCTTAGGAAACCAATGGATCAAATTAACCCAATGGTTCAAACCAGACCTGGTCTACAAGATCGGGCTGAATCCTTTCTCCTGGGCCTCCGTCTAACAGAGCCCATGTAGAATCGTTGGGCTAGACATAATTGCCCAAGAGAAATTTGGATTTCCTTTCTTTGAAAACTAAAAAAATGAAATAACACACAGAACAAAGAAATTAAACGACATGCACGAACAACTTTGATTTGAAAACACATAAACAGAACTAATTTAAAATGAAAACAAAACAAAAAAGACAAAGTAAAAGGAGATGAAGACTAGGACTTTAGATGAAACAAAAAGAAGAAGAAGAGAAAAAAATGAAAGGAAGGAAATAAAACTGAAAATACCTAGAACCAAGCGGGTAAAATCTTGAAAACTTTTAAAGGAATCTTTGATTTTTTGACCGAAACGGGCCTTAATCGTATGTTCTCAAGCGAAAACACACGATTAATATCGATTTCGGCCTCAAAATTTCATCAACTCACTGATTTGGGTTCTTGGGATTTTAGCGCTTCGATCTTCGATTTAAGATTCGAAGAGGATTAGGGTGATTCGAGGGGAAATGGTGCCAGATTGGGAACGAGGGGGTCAGGGCGGTTCAAAATTAAAAATTAAAAATGCAAAATGAATTATTTTTGTGATTTTAATTTTTTATAAAACAAACTAATTTGCTAATTAATCTAAAAATATAAAATTAAATCCTAAATGTAGATACAACATATTTTTTGTATTTTTTATGAATAAAATAAAATAAACGTGCACAGACAAATGCAAATAATTAGCAGAAAATGCCACGAAATCCAACAAAATTGCAAACACTGAAAGAAATTATTTTATTTTGAATTTGTTGGAGTAATTCATATAGGGCAAAAATCACGTGCTCACAGTTGCCCCTGTTTGCCTGGAAACATGAAGAGTTTTCGTGCAAAGATAAGTGAGCGAATACGAGCGATTTTTGCCCGTTTGAATACTCTGTGGGAAGCATTTTTGAAAGATTTGACCGCACCCTGCTTCCGAGGTTGCCTACATATCCTTGGCTAAAAAGGAATCATGTTAGTGTAGTTCAGGAATGCCTGGTAGCTGGGACTACCATGGAGCTGTGATTTCACTGTTGTTGCTGCTGCTGCTCACTGAACCCCTTATTACACCATGTCAAAAGGAAAAGAAGCTAGACTAGACTATGATTTATGCATTACAAAATCCTATCTACATCTTCAAACTTGCTTTTGTGTTTCTTGTTGCCTTGTTGTCTTGTATTCTCTTGGTAAAATTCCTTTGTCGCCGTCTTGAATTGTAAACTGAGATGCTTCCCTTTCTCCAGGCGGACTCCTGACTGCTGCATTTGAAAGTAGTCCCTACTCTCCAGGCGGGCTCCTGATTTTTAACTTGAAGTGTATTCCCTTGTTCTCTAGGCGGGCTCCTGACTGCTAATCTGAAAGTGTTCCCTGCTTTCCAGGCGGGCTCCTGACTGCTAATTTGAAAGTACTCCCTACTCTCAAGGCGAGCTCCTGACTGCTAATTTGAAAGTACTCCCTGCTCTCCAGGCGGGCTCCTAACTTCAACAAAGAATTCGACAGCTAAAATTTAGATTGTACTCCCTTGTTCTCCAGGCGGGCTCCTGATTGCTACGCTTGAAAGTATTCCCTGCTCTCTAGGCAGGCCCCTGACTGCTAAACTTGAAAGTATTCCCTGCTTTCCAGGCGGGCTCCTGACTGTTGGCTTGAAATGTATTCCCTGCTTTCCAGGCGGGCTCCTGAATTCAAAATAGATAAAACAAAGCAAATTTTTTCTGCCCTAGTTTGGTGGTTGGGCACAGATGTGAGTGTAAAACTAAATTGTATTACCAAGTATTACTAAGAATTGAAAGCTAGGTACCATTATGCAGGGGGTCCTGAAATTCCTAGTTAAACTATAATTAAAAATCTAAGTTATATCTTCTAAAGTATGACTTCTGCTAAATCTTGTTATCTAAGAGGGTCTTCAAACTACTCCCCACTGTCCACGAGGGTCCTGAAAATCAAAAGTCGAGTTTTATCTTAAGAGTGACAGCTTTTATGGCTGAATTATACTACCCTACAGTAAAATTTACGCTAAATGTTGCTATATAATCGAAATTTTACAGTTAAGTCCCATTATTCAGGAGGGTCCTGGAAACTCCTATTTAAATCCTATCTCGAACATGCAAACTTCTAAGCCAACTCATATTCCCTTGGGATACATTTATGCTAGATTATGCTATTTCTGAACTTTAAACTAGGTCCCATTTTCCAGGAGGGTCCTGAAAGTTTATGGTCAAACCTGTTTTGATGCTTGCTCTTTCCCCCGCGGAGAGTTTCTCCGAAGCAAACGAATTTTCTGCCCCTGTTTCAATCAAAGAAAAATTTGTCAGTTTAAAGTGGTGGTTAGCTGATGTCATTCTTGCTGAAGATCTCTCAACTGCATTGTTTTGTTCTGAATGGCTTTCCCGAACTGGCCCTGAACCGCTTTGACTTTCTGACTGACTTTCAGATCCCACGACCTTTGACGAACCGAGTGTTCTATACCCATGTTGTTGTTTCACACCTCTGGCCCCTTTATCTGAACTTTTGCATCTCCCATGACATTACCAAATCATTCCACCGATGAAACTTCCGGTGATTCCTTGTACCCCACCTTACATCATGTTGTCTTTAGTATGCTCTGACCATATTGCAATTTTGGGAGTTGGTAGTGAGTTTTGAAACTCTTTTCCACTTACTTGGGACAAGACTGACATTAAAACCTCTTAGACAAATAAACCCAAAAAAAAGTGACATGCAATGACTTTGCAGGTTAGGGATAAGAAGAATCCAAAACCAAATAACTGCTACAAAGGGAAAAAGAAAAAGAAACTTATCTGAATGGAACAGCTGGTACCAATGATCATGACATGCATTTCGGATTAATTGGCCCAATCTGTCCAACCAATCAACTTTCAGTTGCCGTACTTTGTCGCCTCAGAATTTCCATGACCGGATTACTTTACCCAAACCTTGACCTTATTCTTCATGCGGTGCCTTGAAACAGTTTTCCACCAACAGGCCTTTCTCACTTGTTGACTTTTCAACTCACTTTCGCCTCAAGGTGCCCATGAGGATTTTCACCAATAAGACTCTCTCATTTTATTTCTCTCAACTCCCGTCGCCTTACGATGCCTGTGAAGGTTTTCACCAATAAGACTCTCTCATTTGATTTCTCTCAACTCCCGTCGCCTTACGGTGCCTGTGAAGGATTTCACCAATAAGACTCTCTCATTTGATTTCTCTCAACTCACGTCGCCTTACGGTGCCTGTGAAGGATTTCACCAATAAGACCCTTTCATTTTTATTTTTCCTGCTTGAAACAGAGTGCTGCCCCTGACATGAATTACTTTTACCTACTTGACTTGGCATTTCCTGAAGATTGATCAGAAGGTCATTCTTTGGACCGTAATGTGGGCTTCTGGACCGGGTTGGAAAGAAAAGGTATAAAAGGCTCAAAACAATTCAAATGGGTTAGACTTACAACTTTCAAAATCAGGTTTCTCACAACAACCACAACTTCTGCCCCAGTTTCTTGCTTGGGGGCTTTTGGATTTTGTTTGATGAGACCGAACCATGAGGCTGCCTACATATCTTTAAAAGGAATCAGGTCGAACGTAGTTCATGTCATAGGAATTACTTTGTTGTTGTGATTTTCTCTTTTCTTTTTCTTTCTCTTTTTGCTTTCTTTTTCTCTTTTTGTTGTTGTCTTTTTTCCTTTTCATTCTTTTCTTTATTTTTTTTTCCAATTTTCATTTTTCTTCTCTCCCTTTCATTCTTTTCTTTTCTCCTTTTCCTTTACTTTTTTTTTCATGCTTGTGCATCTGATCTTTGCTACTGATTCCGAAGGAGGGGTAAGAAAGGAAATAAATAAGGCTCAAAAGGGGTGATGAGGGATAAAGTGTTTTAGATAGCAGAACAAAATGCCTTCGTCATTTCAATCTTCAAAATATGTTGAATACAAACAAGTACAAACAAACAAAGAAATCATACATAGTATCTCTTGACTGCATCGGAATTGATAGCCATTTCCACACATTTCCCTTCCACATCTGTCAAATATAACGCGCCATTGGACAACACTCTAGTTACGACAAATGGCCCCTGCCAGTTTGGGGCGAACTTTCCTTTTGCTTCAGCCTGGTGATGCAAGATACATCTCAACACTAACTAACCCACTTCGAACTTCTGTGGACGTAACTTCTTGTTATATGCTCTCTCCATTCTCTGTTTGTACAATTGGCCGTGACATACTGCTGCCAATCTCTTTTCATCAATCAGACTTAATTGCTCCAAGCGGGTTTTGACCCATTCAATGTCATCAATTTCTGCCCCAACGACAATCCGAAGGGATGGGATTTCAATTTTTGCAGGTATTACTACCTCCGTGCCATACACCAACAAGTAAGGAGTGGCCCCTACTGAAGTGCGAACAGTAGTGTGATAACCCAATAATGCGAAAGGTAACTTCTCATGCCATTGTCTGGACCCTTCCACCATTTTCCGAAGTATCTTCTTTATGTTCTTATTGGCTGCCTCGATTGCTCCATTTGCTTTAGGGCGATATGGGGTGGAATTACAATGTACAATCTTAAACTACTGACAGGTCTCCGTCATCAGATGATTGTTGAGATTAGCACCATTGTCTTTGATGATTACCTTCGGAATCCCAAACAGACAGATGATATTTGAATGCACAAAATCGACCACTGCTTTCTTGGTCACAGATTTGAAAGTTTTCGCTTCAACCCACTTGGTGAAATAATCAATGGCTACTAGAATAAACCTGTGTCCATTTGATGTTGCTGGCTCGATTGGCCCAATGACATTCATGCCCCAAGTAACAAAGGGCCATGGTGCCGACATTGTATGTAATTCAGATGGTGGGGAATGAATCAAATCTCCGTGCACCTGGCACTGATGACACTTGCGCACAAAACTGATGCAATCTTTCTCCATAGTGAGCCAGTAATAACCTGCTCGGAGAATCTTCTTTGCCAGAACGTACCCACTCATATGCGGTCTGCAAACTCCGGAGTGTACCTTAGTCATGATAGTTGTGGCCTGTCTGGCATCTATGCATCTTAGCAATCCCAGATCTGGAGTTCTTTTATACAATACCCCTCCACTGAAGAAAAATCCACTTGCTAATCGTCGAATTGTTCTTTTCTGATCACCTGTGGCCTGTACTGGATATACCCCCATCCTGATGTACTCTTTGATATCATGGAACCATGGATCCCCATCAAGTTCTTCTTCCACCATATTACAGTAAGCATGCTGATCACGAACCTGAATCTGCAAAGGGTCCACATAAGCCTTATCTGGATGATGTAACATTGACGCCAGAGTAGCTAAAGCATCGGCGACTTCATTATGTATTCTTGGGATATGCCTGAACTCTATTGACTGAAACCATTGACAAAGATCATGCAAACATTGTCTGTATGGTATGAGTTTCAAATCCCGTGTTTCCCATTCTCGCTGAATTTGGTGCACCAGGAGGTTCGAGTCACGCAAGACCAATACTTCCTAGACACCCATATCCACAGCTAACCTCAAACCCAGAATACATGCCTCGTACTCAGCCATGTTGTTGGTATAGTAAAAATGAAGCGGAGCCGTAACAGGGTAGTGCTGCCTTGTTTCAGAGATAAGTACTGCTCCTATCCCTACGCCCTTCATGTTTGCGGCCCCGTCAAAGAAAAGTTTCCACCCCGGATTCTTGACTTGTTTCAACTCATCAATGTGCATCACCTCTTTATCAGGGAAATAAGTTTTCAAAGGTTCATAATCTTCATCAACCGGGTTCTCGGCCAAATGGTCTGCCAAGGCCTGTGCTTTCATTGCGGTTCGAGTCACATAGACAATGTCAAACTCTGTGAGCATGGTCTGCCACTTTGCAAGCCTCCCTGTGGGCATAGGCTTCTGAAAGATATACTTCAATGGATCCAAGCGAGATATGAGATAGGTAGTGTAAGATGACAAATAATGTTTCAGTTTTTGTGCCACCCAAGTTAGGGTGCAACATATCCTCTCAAGCTGAGTGTATTTGACCTCGTACGACGTGAATTTCTTGTTGAGATAATATATGGCCTGCTCCTTCCTACCAGTGATATCATGCTGACCCAATACACAGCCGAATGAATTGTCCAAAACCATCAAATATAGAATCAAAGGTCGCCCTGGTTCTGGTGGGACCAACACGAGTGGATTTGACAAATACCCCTTTATCTTATCAAATGCCTCCTAACATTCATCTGTCCACTTGACCGCAACAGCTTTCTTTAACAGTTTGAAGATAGGCTCGCAAGTTGTCGTGAGCTGAGCGATGAACCTGCTGATATAATTCAATCTCCCCAACAAACTCATCACCTCGGCTTTGTTCCTCGGAGGTGGCAATTCCTGGATGGCCTTGACTTTCGATGGATCCAGTTCAATGCCCCGACGGCTGACTACGAACCTCAACAACTTTCCAGATGGCACCCCAAAAGCACACTTTACAGGATTAAGCTTGAGATTGTACCTGCGAAGCCTTCTGAAGAACTTTTTCAGATCCCTGACATGGTCAGACTGCTTTCTAGACTTCACGATCACATCATCCACGTACACCTCAATTTCCTGGTGTATCATATCATGGAATATCGTTGTCATTACCCTCATGTAGGTTGCCCCAACATTCTTCAAGCTAAATGGCATGACCCGATAGCAGTACGTTCCCCACAGCGTGATGAATGCCGTCTTTTCTACATCTTCCTCATCCATTAAGATCTGATGATAACCCGCGTAACAATCCACAAAAGAACCAATCTCATGTTTGGCACAATTATTGATCAAGATATGGATGTTCGGCAATGGGAAATTGTTTTTTGGACTCGCCTTGTTGAGATCCCGATAGTCAACACACGCCCTGGTCTTGCCATCCTTCTTCGGTACTGGCACAACAATTGCTAACCAGGTGGGGTACCGGGTGACCCGAATGACTTTGGCATCGAACTGCTTGGTGACCTCTTCCTTGATCTTTACACTCATATCTGTTTTGAACTTTCTCAACTTCTGTTTGACAAGAGGGAATGCCGGGTTAGTGGGCAACTTGTGAACCACTAAATCAGTTCTCAGACCCGGCATGTCGTCATAGGACCATGCAAAAACATCTTTATATTCGAACAGTGCTTTAATTATCTCCTTCCTGAGTTGAGGTTCCAGATGGACACTAATTTTAGTTTCACGGACATTATCTTGGTCCCCTAGATTAATTGTTTCTGTATCGTTCAAATTAGGTTTGAGCTTTTCCTCAAAATGACTTAGTTCCTTACTAATTTCTTCATAGGCCTCATCATCATCAAATTCCAACTCGTCACCATACTCAATTTCTTGTATTATTATTTCAGAGTTAGATTGACTTTTAAAACTAGACCGAAGATTCGTCACGCATGTCATGTCATTGATATCAGCATAAAAAATTGTACAGAAGAAGAAAACAAAAATAAAATTAGAAGAAATGAAGGGAAAGGAACAATTGCATTTCATTGAATATAAAGATAACAGGGTTTTAACACATCCAACTGGACGGAACATAATATCTGAATTACAGACCCTGGAATAATCCAGACAACAAAAGAAAATCAAAACCCACTACCAAGACTCCCTCCAGATAGGAAGAGGAGTAGCTTCCTAGTTGTTGACTTTTGCACGTGGTCCCACGAATTGCACATCTGCCTTGCTGGACCCTTTCCCAGCCTGACCATGTTAAACTCAGCGAATAACCTTTCGAACCCCTTATCCAAGTCTCCATCAGCACCAATCAATGGTCCAAGAACCTTTGACAGGAGTTGATTTCTGATACCCGGCTTGACGAATGATCTAGACAGACTCAAGATTGGCTTTGGCAATGCCCATGCTTTCTGTTTCATTTTCCTAGCTCTTCTCACGTTTTCAACGGTAGGCTTGAACCCCAGACCAAAAGTATCCAGATTCTTTGGAAGAGAAACTGGTTGCACAATACCTTGTAGATATACACCCAAACCCTTGCCCAATACGAAACCATTTTTCAATATTTCAACAGCTACCATAACTGATGCAGCAACCATCTTTGGAGTTGGAGCGCACTTTCCTTCCGGAATTTTCTCTACCGATACTGTGTCGAAAACCTGATACACCCATGGTCCCTTGCCATCGTCAACCTCTATGAACGGAACAATGGCGCCATTGGGCACACACAAATTATCTTCACCGTGTACAACAATTTCCTGTCGATCCCATTCAAACTTAACCATTTGATGCAGAGTAGACGGAACTGCTTTGGCAGCATGGATCCAGGGTCGTCTCAACAGCAGATTGTACGAAACAGCCACATCGAGCACCTGGAATTCCATAGTAAATTCAACTGGCCCTATTATGAGCTCAAGCACTATGTCCCCGACTGAATCTTTCCCTCCACCGTCGAATCCCCGAACGCAAGTACTGTTCTTGTGAATTCTTTCATCATCCACTTGCAGCTTTTTCAATGTGAAGAGAGGACAAATGTTCGCGCTAGAACCATTGTCAACCAGTACCCGAGTAACCACGGAATCTTCGCATTTCACCGTTAGATAAAGGGCTCTATTGTGCTCGGTACCCTCCATAGGTAACTCATCATCAGAAAAAGTAACTCTATTTACCTCAAATATCTTGTTAGCTATCTTTTCCAAGTGGTTTACTGAGATTTTGTCAGGAACGTGAGCCTCGTTCAAGATCTTCATCAAAGCACGACGGTGTTCGTCTGAATGGATCAATAATGACAAGAGCGAAATCTGAGTTGGTGTCTTCCTTAACTGTTCCACAATGGAATAGTCTTGCATTTTCATCTTTCTCAGAAATTCTTCTGCTTCTTCCTCAGTTACTTCTTTCTTTACCAACACTGGATTATCTATTGAGGTCTTAGATCTTCTCAACTCTTCGGGGGCAAAGCATCTCCCCGATCGAGTCAAACCATGAGTCTCACACACTTCTTCTTTAACCTCTTTCACTTTGTAAGTCACGATCACTCGTTCATAATTCCATGGGACTGCCTTGCTGTTGACTATTGGTAATTGAGTTATCGGTTTGATAACGACAGGATCTATGGGGGCGCCCTTCACAATTACCATAGGCTTGTTCGTCATTCCTGGCACAACCATTTTTGCTCTTTCATATTTTCCTGCGACGTCACTGGAGGACCCCTTCTTGACCTCCACAGATGGTTCATTATTTGCCCTGTTCAACTTGATAACAGACTTCTCACTGGTTGACTTTTCAAATGGTCGGGCTTCACTAGCCCGAATCATCATGACGATTTGCGAAGGCTTCTTAGGCTCCCCTCCCTTATGCACTATCTCAATCACATTTGTTTCATGATGGGATGGCAAAGGATTCTGATTGATATTGGGCACCTCTGGAGCTTGGACCTCAATCCGATTGGTGTCAATAAGTTCTTGAATGGTTGTTTTCAATTTCCAGCATTTCTCTGTGTCATGTCCCGGAGCCCCAGAACAATACTCACAACTCACCGAGCGGTCAAGATTTCTGGGAGGGGGATTCGACAATTTAGCCTTGATCGGATTCAACATACCCAACTGTCTCAGTCTGTGGAACAGACTAGCATATGATTCTCCCAGTGGAGTGAAAGTCTTTTGCTTCTGCAACCTCTCATTCTTAAAGGCATGGTTGGGTCGAAAACCCACTCCCGGAGGATTTCTGTAGGCTTTTGGGGGTGGATGGTTATTTTTGGAGCTTGGTATGGGTTTTGTGGAGCTGGCGTATGCCATTGCGAGTGAGCGGGCGTCTGGGTATATGTTTGTGCGTGATGGACAGAAAAATGGGGATCTGGCGGTGGGTAATAGTGTTGTGGTGGGTTATATGGAGTGTGGGGGTAAGTTTGGGGATATGGTCGCGGCTGGTTGTAGTAATGGGGAAGATTCCTGGATCCAACCCAAGCTCCCGACTCAATTGTCGCAACGTCCTCCTCCTTCTTCTTCCCGAGCACACCCCCAATACCATTTTGAATGGCCTGCATGGTCGCCTTGATTGCTGAATAACGCATGATCTTGTTGGACTTGAGTCACTCTTCGACCATCCCTCCCATTTTCACGACTTCATTAAAGGACTTGCCTACTGCTGACACCAAGTGACCGAAATAAGTGGGTTCCAAAGCCTGCAAGAAATAATCAACCATCTCGCTTTCTTTCAATGGAGGGTCAACCCTCGCTGCTTGATCTCTCTAACAGAATTCATATTCCCTGAAGCTCTCACCGGGCTTCTTCTCAAGCTTTGTCAATGATAGATGATCTGGGATAATTTCAAGGTTATACTGAAAATGGCAGGCGAAGGCTTGGGCCAAGTCATCCCATGTGTACCACCTGTTGTGATCTTGTCTGGTATACCATTATAAAGTCGATCCACTTAAACTTTGGCTGAAATATGCCATCAGCAATTCATCTCTTCCACATGCTCCTCTTATTTTGCTACAAAATCCTCTTAAGTGCGCTACTGGGGCACCATGCCCATCGTACAGATCAAACTTGGGCATTTTGAATCCTGTTGGAAACTGAACATCTGGGAACAAACATAAATCCTTATAGCCCACACTCACTTGACCTCCCAGCCCCCTCATATCTCAGAATGATTGCTCTAAGCTTTTGACCTTTCTGATCATCTCTTCATGCTCGGGATTTTTGGGTGGTTTCTTGGTCTCTGCCGGGATATCAAGATGAGGGGTGTAAGGATATGGTTCTGGAACTTTGAAGGTGGGTTCAGGGGGATAGTACTGGTTGTCGTGAGTTTGGAACAGGGGTTCACTGGAGGATCAGTCTAATGTAGCAGGTGAAGGTGCTACAAAAATAGGTGTAATTGGTGGAGGATGGTATAGGACTTATTTGGGTGGTGGAGCTTGAGAAGTATGGGAAGTGGTGCCGTGGCATTGTTGGTAGAGGGGAAAGGCTGGAGTTGAGTTCACAGTGGGAGGCTCCGGTGGTTGGGCTGATGGTGGGATATAAGTAGGGTTGGCGGGATAAACTGGTAGTGGATGCCCCTTCACCCAGGCTTGGTACATTTTAGCCATCTGCTGCTTCAACTTATACATTTCTTCCCTCATCGCATTGACATCCATTTCTTCCACCTCTTTCGATGGGTCGACAATACTTATTTCCGGTTCCTGGTCGACCATATTCAGCCTATCTTTCGATCGGGTGTTGTAGGAGTGAGTTACCAGAATGCAGTCAACTAACCACCTGCCTGGACTTAATACATCAAACAACAACCTTGTTAGCGATTAGGCTTTAACAGATTGGTAATCGCACATTGGGCATGAATGCACCTAAACAATTAATCGTCTCTATTATGTATTTGATCGGTTGCATGCGTCATTCCGGCCTTTTCTTACTTTCTATTGCAAACCTCCCCCTTTTCTTTCTTTTTCTTTTCCTTCCTTTTGTTCTCTCTTTGTTTTTATTCTCTCTTGATTTTATTTTCTCTCTTTTATTTCTTGTTTTTCCGCTCTTTCTTTCTTTCTTTTATTTGGTTACGGTCGAATCCTATGGAGATTGCCTACGTATCATGACCCCGCATGAATCAGACCAAGCGTAGTTCTTGGAGATAAGTGCGAAATAAAACATTTTGGGATTTTCAGTTTTCATAAAATAAAATAAAAAACAACAAATGCTTCTATTACAAACTCAAAATTAATAAATTCCAAAAGACTAACAGATTTCGATGCAATGATGAAATACAGACTCCGAAAATAGACCTTATACTCCAACAGAAGAAAATACAAACTCGAAAACAACTCGACGGACTCTAGCAGAAAGAAAACAAAAACTCAACATGACTGACAAACGCTAACCAAAGGGAAATGCAGACTCGACCGGAAAAATCATGAATACATCAATGCTCCTGGTGCCCGCGGGACATCATTCGGTCTCGCCGTGGGCCTATATGCAAGCTCCCTTTGAAGTCGATCCAAGTCGCTCATTATCTGTTTAACAAATGTCATTACTGCTGCAAAGAAGGTAGTGCGGTCATATCCTCACAAATCTGGCACTTCATAACGATGTAGTCGGCAATGCTTCTAATTCTCTCTCTTATGGCGCTCTTTTCTTGTAACAACCGCCCAATCTGCTAGGCCCTAGCTTCCAAAGTTTGCTCAGCCGCATGATTTTTCCTGAAGTTGTTGTAAATCTATTTCTAATTGCGCCAATGCTGTATAACAATGTTCCCTTTCAACTTTGAAGTCTTTTGCCTGTTTGATCTTTTTATTTTCCGTGGCGATGACCCTTTTCTTTAACCCTGCGACCTCATCGTCGTACCTTTCTCTCAATTGCTTAACCAGGCGTACTCGTTCATCTGCGTTTTTAGCCAATTGCTTTCGAGCATTGGCTAGTTCACTTTCTGCTTTATTCAATTCAAAACTATAGTCATTTACTTTTTGCCTCAGGTTAGCTATGAGTTTTTCATCTCTGACATTTCAGGCTGGATTTTCTGCCGCTACTTTCATTTTCTGAATTTGAACTCGAAGGGCCTCATTTCCTTGGCTAGCTTTTTCTTTTCTCCTTCATCCGCCGCAACTTGCAGGCTATTCTCGAATTGAAGTTCTCTGATTTGCTTTTCCAATTTGCTTATGGTAGCCCTATACTCGTTTTCTTTGGTCAGCCAGTCCCATTGCACCTGTGCTCCGTCGGTGAATTGTTGGACATGGGGTATTTTTGCCGGCCTGTCAAGTTTATATTGAACTCGGGATCTTTTACCATACCAAGCAGTGTAACTAGGCTCCACCTCATCTCTGGGTAGGTCTCGTACTTGAGTATTAGGCCTTAAGAATCTGCACTGATGCCAAATCCGGCGCACTTTCTCTTCTGAGAAGGTAGCTTTTGGATCTAACTCAATGACTTGCTGGCTCAAATCTTCATCGTGTGGGATGGTCTAGCATCGGCCTAACTGACGTAAGACTCTGTGCGGAGCATAAGGCTGGATACTCCGAAGACCCATCAATAGCAAAAAACACACCTCAGCCGACATATATATTACTTCGTTGACCGAGAGCCACCCGAATGTCCATTCGATTTTATTTGCGGTCAAGGATCTCAAATGAGTCTGCCTGCTTCCGTACCATCCGATAACTCATAACCCTCTACTCGCTTTTCATGTTTTTCAATACACTCAAGGCCAGTCATACCGCAATTCAAGTAGCCGGGACGGTGGCAAAGGTGTTCCTCCATCCATATTTGTAACAGCATATTGCACCCTTCAAAGAATTTTGCTCCTTCTCGACAGAGAGTGAGAGCTCGGTAAATTTCTGCCAAGATCAGCGGCACTATGGTCCTATTTGCCTTTTTCATCATAAAGTCGGCTATCCCTACTAGCCCCATCTCTATGTTCCCGTCTTTTCTCGGGCAAACCAAGATACCCAAGAACGCCACTATGAACGCTAATCCTCTCCGAGCTTCCAACTTGTCTTGATTTCCAGCATGAGTAAGACCGGTATTAGGCGTTTCGAAGCCACGTGGATTCCCGTACCATCGATACAGAAAGTAGAGGGTACAAAATACTTTGGCTAGATTTCCATCTCGGATGTCCCGACTGATGCTTAACACGTCCAAAAATTTGTGAGGGGTCACTGTTCTTGGTGCTACCGGGTATTGACTTTTGAGATTCCCTTCGAAACCGGCATAGCCTGCTATCTCTTCTAACGTAGGAGTTAACTCGAAATCCGCAAAGTGGAACACATTATGTGTTGGGTCCCAAAACGGTATCAAGGCCTCAATCACGTCTTTTCTGGGTTTGACCTTCAAAATCCCAATAAGACCGCCCAATGCTTTTATCACAAATTTCCTGCTGTCGCCCCCCAAATCATGCCACCACATATGTAGTTCCAAAGGGATCTCTTCACGGACTGAGAAAAGTTCATTTTGATTTGTGCTCATCCTGCACATTTATTAAGGTGATTTTAATTAAAAGAAAACCATGCCACGTTTTGACTTAAGAGAAATGACCATTTTTCAAAATTTCCACAAAACATCCGGCCTTGCCAACACGGCCTTTCAGTACTTCAAAAACGAATATTTTAAGGCTGTGTCAGCTAACCAGCCAAAACCTTTAAAAGTGACAAAAGTGGTTGTTCTGGCAAAAACAGCCTTTCGGCGCCCTTTTAGGGGCATTTGGCTATTTCCGACAAGAATGACATCACCCTAATTATTTCAAATTAAAGTAAAATTTTGTTCTTTTGGCTATTTTCACAAAAAAGGAAGTTAGACCCGATGGGGGTTGCCTACGTATCTCACACCCTGTGAGAATCAAACTGGCGTAGTTCGGGCAAATAAAACAAACTACTTTCATTTGAAAACAACACTTTTTTCTTCTTTTTTTTTGATTTCATCGGCGAATAAAACTATTTTTGAAAACACTAACTTTTGTTTTTCCTCTTTTTTTTTTGTTTTTATTTTCTCAAAAATTCGGCAGGATTTCGACACTATTTGGACATTGTTTTTTTTGTTGTTGTTTTTTTTTTTGTTTTTTCTTTTTTTCAGAAGAGGCGATTTAACTCTCTTTAACCCTCATACTGTTATTTCTCTTTCCTCAACTTTTCTCAATATTCATAAGCCGGTCAGCATGCAAGTCCGAAGCAAATAAATGCACAAGTAGCAAGTAGGATACATCAGGATGGTCTTTTTTGTTTCTGGTGCACCTGTCCGATACAGACCCAACCCATGTGTTGAGTCTCCAAAGCCAAAATGCACATGATGCAAACAAACGTTCCTACCAGGGATCCGGCATGAGGTATTGTTATACTATGTTTAAAAATATGGGTTTATTTGTTCTAGACCTGACTTACCCGAGCGGACAGCTCGAGCCAGGGGGGGGGACAGCGTACCGGGAATACAGAAGCTTCACCGGCTTTGTAACTTGTCCGACCTCGTTCTAAATTTGGGATATGACTCTAACAGAAAAGAAGTCACACAAAGTGCACACTTCTTCATGATTTAGAAGACTCAGAGAGAAGAGGGATTTCGCAATAATTTATATACAGTTCACAGAATATCAAAGTCGTAAAAGCAATCAATTAGCACATTAGGCCCAAATCATGTAACAAAATCAAATAATGAATAAAGCCAACTATAACAATTATTCTAAGCTCAAATTCTTGAACCCTGAACCAGAGATTCTGGGTTCGATCCCCAGCAGAGTTGCCAGAGCTGTCACACCTCCTTTTTACTACACCCCGTAAAGGGTATAAATATATGGGAGCTTTTCCAATTAAAGGACAATCAAAATGGGATTTGTTTATTTAAAAATTCAGAGTCGCCACTTGAGATAATTTTATGGTGTCCCAAGTCACCGTTTCAAATCCCGAATAGAGGAAAAGATTGATTCTGTTTAACAGTCTGCGAACACAGAAATTCGGGTAAGGAATTCTGTTAACCCGGGAGAAGGTGTTAGGCATTCCCGAGTTCCGTGGTTCTAGCACGGTCGCTCCAATGTTATAATTGGCCTATTATCTGATTTTAAACATGTTAAATCCTATGTGTAATGTTAACTTTAACCGCTCTTATTCAATTTTAAAGAAGATTGAACGTCGTTTAAAACACGTCTTTGGATCGCGCCACATGAAATGCACCCGCAATCCTAAACGTATTTTATTCAATGTTTTAAGATTTGATTTGGGTCACATGAAATGCACACCCGAATTTAGGAAGGTAATATTATTAAATGATGCGACTAAAGCAACTACGCGTTTTGAATTTGCGAGGGCCATGAAAATTCGCTAAATGGCGCGCCTCGATTTCTATTAAATGTATTTCTAAACTTAGTTGTTAGGGCCATAAATTAAAACTTATCTTCATATGGCGCCTCAAATCTTTTTGACGGAATCCAATTAATTAAGCACTAATGGAATTGGGATTTTATGCGAATTAGCTAAAGGACTTGCGTTAAAGAAAAGGTTCAATTATTTAAACAAACGACTTGGGCTATCGCAGATAATTAACGGGAAAACCGGGATCAACAAGGACGAAGCGGGTCTGAGTCCCATTTTCGCGAATTCCTTCATACTTGGGCCCAAAACGAGCCCAATTACAGTGAGAGAATGAACGCCCAAAGGCATAGTATCATTCCCTCAAGTATGAGATTGAACTCTCATTAAATGGGCTAGCCTTAGGCCCACCTTTTGAAACCAGCAATTGTACGTAACCCATTAAATGCCAGTCATCAAAGACTACATGAAACGTGAAATTGGACTAACATTTTTTTTACTTCTGCATTTCAACTGTTCAAGCACATAGCAATCAGCTAAACATTCTGAATTTTAAGCCACAAATTCAACTTAAACATGATCATAAACAAACCAGGATCAAATCAACGCATAGTTCAATTTTTAGAGTATTCTGGACCATTTCCCCCTTTTAAAGCATGACTTCATACTCACTAAAGTTAAGAACACATTTAACTACGATTACATGAACACAACACCATCCAAACACAACTAATATGTTGTATCAACTTAAACGAACTTATTATAGCAGACAAGATTCCAATGCAGTCCACATTATAGGATTTAGCATAATTGAATATAGGTTCTAACTACTGATTCAACACAACAAATTGTTCCCCAAGTTTTCGTAATAGTCTCAAGTTAGCTACAATAGTAAAAGTTCACTATCCAAAACAGAAGCTCAACTAGACGATGTACACATCAAGTTACTAAAAAAACATAACAAAACAATACAACTGAATCACAAAATAACTGATGATATGCTCTAAACTTTGCTTTCCATTTCACTCTTCAAGTCAAGCTTTACATGAGGTAGAATTCAGAGATCATGTACCTGGGAATAAGGGATAAGCAAGAAGGAGTAAGGATCAGTAGGCAGCAGCAATAGAACAGAGTCCCATATTCAACAGTAGAACAATGAAATCAGCTCAAGAATAATCAATGAAATAGTAACCATGACCCAGAACTCAACCCCGGACTTTAAAAGAAGAACAAGTTCAAGCCATCTCATACACCCACTGAACCAAAGATTGCCTTAACCAAGTTGAAATTCAAAAAATTAGAAATGTATTCAATGGAACAGTGATTTTTCTTCAAATTCTAGCCGTTCTCTTTTTTTGAGTTTCTTAGCTCTCTGAAATCTGAATTGAGGCTCAAGTAACAGTGCCTTTATAGGCAAGTTACTAGGGCAGCCATAATGAGATCAATTTTTTGCACTTTTTTCCTTCTGAAGTTTTCGTTTTGCTATTTAATCCTTAATTTAAAAATCAGGTTTTCACACAAGTCCCAACCCCAGCTTCTAAGAAGCTTCCTTGTTCAGTTATTGAAGATTCCCTAACTTAGAATTCCTAAAATCCCCCAGACCCCCCATTTTTCTTAGGAAACCAATGGGTCAAATTAACCCAATGGTTCAAACCAGATCTGGTCTACAGGACCGGGCTGAATCCTTTCTCCTGGGCCTCCGTCTAACAGAGCTTATGTAGAATCGTTGGTCTAGACAGAATTGCCCAAGAGAAAGTCAGATTTCCTTTCTTTGAAAACTAAAAAAATGAAATAACACACAGAACAAAGAAATTAAACGACATGCACTAACAACTTTGATTTTAAAACACATAAACAGAACTAATTTAAAACGAAAACAAAACAAAAAAGACGAAGTGAAAGGAGATGAAGACTAGGACTTTAAATGAAACAAAAAGAAGAAGAAGAGAAAAAAAATGAAAGGAAGGAAATGAAACTGAAAATACCTAGAACCAGGCGGGTAAATCTTGAAAACTTTTAAAGGAATATTCGATTTTTTGACCGAAACGGGCCTTAACCATATGTTCTCAAGCGAAAACACACGATTAAGATCGATTCCGGCCTCAAAATTTCATCAACTCACTGATTTGGGGTCTTGGGATTTTAGCGCTCCGATCTTCGATTTAAGATTTGAAGAGGATTAGGGTGATTCGAGGGGAAATGGTGCTGGATTGGGAACGAGGGGGTCAGGGCGGTTCGGTGTGTGATTTTGGTGTCATTTGGAGGTGGCGCTGCCACCGGAGGCCGGGGATTTGGGGGCGGCTCAGTAGGGTTTCAGGGTGTTTCTGGTGGGGATGTTGAGCAGAAAGGGTTCTGAGGGGGGGGGGGAACAGGTTTCGAACACTTAAATACTCCCAGGGCTTCAGTTCTGAGCCATTCGATCAAGGGGAGATCAACGGCTCAGATCAATACTTATTGAAACGACGTCGTTTCATTTGGGGGGAGCCGGACCAGGTTAGGGTGGTTTGGGCCGGGTATTGGGTAGTTTCGTTTGGGTTGGGGAAATTTGGGTTGATTTTGGCCCAAATTTAGATCTTCTCATTTCTTTCTTTTTCTTTTTCAATTTCACAATTCTTTTTTCTTTTTTCCAAAATTAAAATAAATCCTAACTTAATTAATAATAATTTTTAACTAAATTAACCTACCCAATTAGATTAATCACTCATCATGGTATTTACAATAATTAATTAAATCCTAAATTTAAAGAAAAATTACACAATTCAAAATTAAAAAGTAAAAATGCAAAATGAATTATTTTTGTGATTTTCATTTTTTATAAAACAAACTAATTTGCTAATTAATCTAATAACATAAAATTAAATCCTAAATGCAGATGCAACATATATTTTGTATTTTTTATGAATTAAATAAAATAAACGTGCACAGACAAATGCAAATAATTAACAGAAAATGCCACGAAATCCAACAAAATTGCAAACACTGAAAGAAATTATTTTGTTTTGAATTTGTTAGAGTAATTCATATAGGGCAAAAATCACGTGCTCACAGTACACACAGGAATGAAGTACGCGGACTTGGTTAGTCAATCCACAATTACCCAAATGACATCGAACTTTCTCAAAGTCCGTGGGAGCCCAACTACGAAGTCCATGGTGATCCGTTCCCACTTCTACACCAGAATCTCTATCTGCTAAAGCAACACACCCGGTCTCTGGTGCTCGTAATTCACTTGCTGACAATTGAGAAACCGAGCTACAAACCCAACTATATCCTTCTTCATCCACCTCCACCAATAGTGCTGCCTGAAATCCTGGTACATTTTCACGGCACCCAAATGAATGGAATACCGCGAACTATGGACCTCCTCTAAAATTACTCCCGAAGCCCAACAACATTAGGTACACATACCCGACCCTGCATCCTCAATACCGCATCATCACCAATAGCCAAATCTCTAGCATCTCCATGCAGGACCTTGTCCTTGAGGACAAGCAAATGAGGGTCATCAAGCTGACGCTCTTTGATACGATCAAATAAGGAAGACCGAGAAATCATGCAACCTAGAACCCGATTGGGCTCCGAAAGATCCATTCTCACAAACTGGCTAGCTAAGGCCTGAACAACCATCGCTTTGGGCCTCTCCGCTACTGGTAAATAAACTAAACTCCCCAAACTCTCTGCCCCACGACTCAAAGCATCGGCCACCACATTGGCCTTGCCCGGGTGATACAAAATAGTGATATCATAGTCCTTTAGTAGCTCTAACCACCTCCTCTGATGCAAATTAAGATCCTTCTGCTTGAACAGATGCAGCAAACTCCGGTGATCAGTATAAATCTCACAAGTCACACTATACAAATAATGATGCCAGATTTTCAAAGCGTGAACAATAGCAGCTAACTCGAGATTATGGATAGGATAATTTTTCTCATATATATTCAATTGTCTGGACACGTAGGCAATCACCCTACCGTCCTGCATCAATACCGCTCCAAGGCCAATCCTCCAGGCATTACAGTAGACAACATAAGACCCCGAACCTGTAGGCAATATCAGAATTGAGGATGTAGTCAAAGCTGTCTTGAGCTTTTGAAAACTCGCCTCACACTCTTCCGTCCACTGGAATGGAGCACCCTTCTGGGTCAGCCTGGTCAGCGGTGCTGCAATCGATGAAAACCCCTCAACAAATCAATGGTAATAACCTGCCAAGCCAAGAAAACTACGGATTTCTATAGCCGAGGATGGTCTGGGCCAACTCTGAACTACTTCCAATTTCTTCGGATCCACTTATATACCCTCACTCGATACTACGTGGCCTAAGAATGCCACGGAATCTAACCAAAACTCACATTTTGAGAACTTTGCATATAACTTCTTTTCCCTCAAAGTCTGAAGCACTGTCCTTAGTGCTGCTCATGATCCTCCTGACTCCGGGAGTATACAAGAATATCATCAATAAAGACAATGACAAACGAGTCAAGATATGTCCAGAACACACTGTGCATCAAATGCATGAAGGCTGCTGGGGCATTGATCAGTCCAAACGACATAACAAGTAGACTTTGGGATATCTGGCTCCCGAATCTTGAACGGATGGTAACTTGAACGCAAGTGAATCTTAGAAAACACTCGTGCACCATGTAGCTGGTCAAACAAATCATCAATACGAGGCAAATGGTAACGGTTCTTCACTGTGACTTTGTTCAACTGGCGATAATCAATGCACATACGCATAGAACCATCCTTTTTCTTCACAAACAAGACAATAGCACCCCAAGGTGATAAACTGGGCCGAATAAAACCCTTATCAAGCAATTCCTGTAACTGATCCTTCAACTCCTTCAACTCAGAAGGGGCCATTCGATACGGAGGAACAGAAATGGGATAAGTGCCCGACAATAGATCAATGCCAAAATCAATATCTCTATCAGGCGGCATGCCCGGAAGATTAGCTGGAAATACATCAGAGAAAACCCACACTATTGGGACCGAATCAACTGTAGGGGTATCAATACTAACATATCTCATATAAGCTAGATACGCATCACACCCTTTCTCAACCATACGCTGAGCCTTAAGAAATGAAATAACTCTACTGGAAGTATGATCTAAGGTACCCCTCCACTCTACTCGTGGTACACCTGGCATGGCCAGCATCACGGTTTTGGCGTGACAATCAACAATAGCATAATGGGGCGACAACCAGTCCATGCCCAAGATAACTTCAAAATCTACCATGCTGAGCAATAATAAATCGACTCTAGTCTCAAAACCACTAAGAGCAAACACACACGACCGATAAATGCGGTCCACAATAAAAGAATCTCCCACAGAAGTAGAAATATAAAAGGGGAACTCAAAGAATCCCGAGATATGCCCAAATGCGGGGAAAAATAAGAAGAAACATAAGAATAAGTGGAGCCCGGATCGAATAAAACCGATGCATCTCTATGACAAACCAGGACAATACCTCTGATGACAGAATCAGAGGCGACAACCTCGGTACTGGCAGGGAGGGCATAATATCTGGCCTGGCCTCCCTCTCTAGGGCGGCCTCTACCTCCCCGACCTCCACCTTTAGCTGGCTGAGCAGGTGAGGTAGCAACTGGTGCTATAACCACAGCCTGAGAACTTTACGGGGCACGCTGTGGCTGAGAAATCTATAAAGATGCACCCCTCCTAGGTTTAGGGCAATCCCTCACCATATGGAATGTGTCACCACACTCAAAAAAAGCTCTAGGAGGACGTGGCGGTTGTGACTAGCTCAGGTCAGGTCTGCTGGACTAACCACTGAAAGTACCCCATGCAGGAGGTGCACTAGATACTGGAGGTGCATAATAAGGTTTCTGGGGTCTAGGAAGAGCTGGAATACCACTAGCTGCTGAAGAGCTGAATAAATGAGGCTACTCATATAAACCCTACCATGATGAACTACAACTAGAGCATGGGCACCAGAATAGTGGCCCGACTCTTGAGACCTCTTGGCCTCCCTCTTCTTTCTATCCCGAGCATGCATACCCTCCACTCTCCTAGCAATGCTCACCAACTGCTGATAAGAAATATCCATCTCCAACTTATGAGCCATGCTAGACCTGATTCTAGGAATGATCCCCTCAATAAACTGGCAAACCCTCTCGCAAATAGTAGAAACCAAAGCTGGTGCATGCCTAGCCAAGCTAGTGAAACGGACAGCATACTTCGAGACCGTCATAAAACCCTGGCACAAATGCTCAAACTCTACGCGTCATACATCCCTGAGGCTCTGAGGAACATACTCTCTTAGGAACATATCTAAAAACCGAGTCTAAGTCAGGGAAGCTGCCTCATCCGGACTGTCTAACTCATAAGTACGCCACCACTCATAGGCGCCTCGAAACTGGAAGTTAGTGAAGGAAACCCCGCTCGATCATGATATACCCATGGTACGAAGGATATAGTAGCACTCATCTAGAAATACTTGAGCATCATTTGATGCTAGACCACTGAATATAGGAGGCCTATACTTCTTGAACCTTTCAAGCCTCCGCTGCTCATCCTCGGAAGTCGCTGCCCTGTCCTTGGGCTGATCTGGGGCTGCAGGCTATACATGAATAATCTTTGGGACCTGATCAACCTGCACTCACTGCTCAGGAGTGTGGGAGGCTAGAGTCTATGCTCCTCCTTCGGCCTGAGATGTGGCTGCAGCAAGGGGAAGCAACCCTGCTTGAGCCTGAGTGGTGTACATGCTTATGAACTATGCTCATGAGCTGGAGTAGTAGTAGCAGTAGGCGTATCAGGCACCTGGACTCTGGCTGGAACTGCTGGTGGCCCCTCGATGGCAGCTCGCACCGGTACTCTGGCTGCACCATGTGCGTGTCCTCGGCCTCTACCCCGGCCTCGATCTCTGACGGCTCCAGTAGGGGGCGCGGGTGCCTGATCATCTCTGGTGGCACGTGACTTCACCATCTGTGAGAGAATAGAAGACAGAAGTTTAGAATTATGATATCTAAAATCTCGCACGACAAGGAAATCAAATGAAGTGGAATTTTCCTAACAGTTACATAGCCTCTCGTAGATAAGTACAGACATCTTCGTACCGATCCGTGAGACTCTATTAAACCGGCTTGTGATTCGTGACTCCTATGAAACTAGAGCTCTGATACCAACTTGTCACGACCCCAGTTCGCTCTCCGTGAACTATCGTGACGGCACCTAGTCTCTACCACTAGGTAAGCCTAACAATTTCGAAAAAAGGGAAAAACAATAGATAAAGCTAATAAAAATTGCGGAATAAACATAATAAAGGTCTAAAATGTCGGCCGACATATACAAATATAACTCTCAAACTGAACACTTCCCAAAACCCGGAATCTCATGAAATCACAAGCTGATGAATAACTACAAGTGTCTAACTCCAGAGTGTCTAAACAAAAGTAAATACAGAAAGGCTATAACTACAAGAGAGGATGGAGAGGGACTCCTCGGTCTGCGGATACAACAGATATACCTCGAAGTCTCTGAAGAATCGCCTCGCCTCAAGGATAGTAGCGCTGAGTTGAAGAACCTGGATCTGCACACAGGGAAAACATATGTAGGAAAGGGCATGAGTACACCATAGCGGTGCCCAGTAAGTGCCAAGCCTAACCTCGGTCGAGTAGTGATGAGGAAAGTCAGGACTCTACCAGTCATATACAATAATATATAAGGAAAAGAAGCAGTATTAAAGTAACACAAGGTAATAATAGTAGTAACAACTTACAATAGAGACAAATAATCACAGAGGGAATACAGTTCAACACAGAGATAACAACCGGTGATCTCCCAGGATACCGTCATGTAGTCCCCAAATGTAAATATCCAGTAGATCTCCCGGGTTTCATCCCGTAGTCCAACTCATAGTACACGGGAATCTACCGAAACCCCGATCCGTAGTCCCAAATGTAAATACCCAATATTGGGGGAATCTACCGGGTGCAGTCCCGTAGTTCCAATATAAATGTGCACGGGGATCTACCAGAATACAAATCTGTAGTCCCAAAGTAAACATGCAGGGGGATCTCCTGGGATACCGTCCCCTAGTCCCAAAGTAAACACACAACAACAATACGAAGAATATTCAATTAAATCCAAATTACATACCAAGGTAAATAGGTATTTCTACCCTAGCATGCTGCACCAAATTCAAATAAAGCAGTTTGAGCAAGTAAAGCAATTAAGTCTATTAGACATGCTTTCCTAAGCTAACTGTAGGCTTAAATTGCAAGTAGTATAAACAGGGAAGAAAACACAGCTATAGTTACTTAATGAAAATAGGATTTTCAACAATTAGCACATGTACGAACTCGTCACCTCACGTATAAGGCATTTCATATATCAACAATACCAAATCCTAAGGGGAGTTCCCCCCCACAAGTTTAGACAAGCCACTTACCTTGAACCGACTCAAAAATCAACATGAAACCACGCTCTTGCCACGAGTAGGGGTGTTCAAAACCGATCCGAAACCGAAAACCGAATCGAAACCGAAGCTTAATGGCTTATTGGTATCAGGTTAACGGTTTAACGGACGAGGAACAAATTGAATTTTTTTTATTAACGGCTTATCGGTTTGGGGGTGGATTATTCAATTTTCTTAACAGATAATCCGTTAACCCATTAAGAATATATATATATATATATATATTAAATATATCATTTATTTTTATCCATATATATATTAAATATCAAAAACCCTTCCACTTCTAGAGAATGCACTGTTGAAGATCCATTCAGAGATTGCACTGTTGAAGAACTTGAAGAATGACAACATCATAGTACTATATCATGTCTGGAAAGACAATGAACATAACATCCTCAATTTCATAACTGAGGAATGTGCCTCTGGTAATTTGAGGGATTATACGAAGAAGCATCGTCATGTTTCGATTAAGGCGTTGAAGAAGTGGTCTAGGCAAATACTACAGGGCTTGGATTATCTACACACTCATGACCCTGGTGTTATTCATAGAAATCTCAATTGCAGTAACATCTTTAGCAATGGAAATGTTGGAAAGGTAATGAATCAACTCATTCAGTTTATCTTCAGTTAATGTAGCCTATAATGTACAATGTGTTCTGCTTTTTTCACTCTCCAACACATGACACACTACATCATTCTTATGTAGGCGTTAACAGGCATGTATGTCTGAACTCAATGTGTAATTTCGATTTCTGAATTTATATGCTAGGCCGCTAGCAAAAAATTAATGCACGCAATATAGATTGAATTAGGCCGATAAACCGCCCCATAACCGCCCAATAAGAGCTAAACCGATACCAATCCACCTGATATCTTATCGGGTGGCTAGCAAATTAATATATTTAAAAGCCGATAACCGATAAGCCAAACCGTTAAGAGTAAATAACTGCCCAATAAGCAGCCCTAGCCACGAGTACTCGACTTCAAATGACCCAAATCTATTAAAATCAATTGCATAATGTAAATATAACTTCAAGTAACTAATTCCACTAATTAATTCGAAGCTAACATGAGAAATTAAGAAAATTGCCCAAAAAGTCCCCCGGGCCCACATCTCGGAATCGGGTAAAGGTTATAGATTATGAAGCCCCATTCAGTCACGAGTCTAACCATACCAAAATTATCCAAATCTGATGTCAAATTCCTAATCAAAACTCGAAAATTAGGCCTAAGGACTTTTCCAACTTTTTCCCCAATTTCTCACCCCAAATCCGAAATTAGATGATGAATTCATATTTAGATTAATGGGCTATAAGTAAAAAGGAGTTAAGAATCATTACCCGCAAACTTTCTCCGAAAATCTCTCCAAAATTGGTCTCCTACCGAGCTCCCAATTCAATTTTGTGATAAGAACTCAAAACCCTCGATTTTGAACTTTATGTTCTGCCCAGACGCGACCTTAATCGCGATCGCGGAAACTCCCACTTGATTGCGAAGAGCAACTTCACTAACATCCAAATTAACCCTACGCGAACGCGATAATCCCTACGCGATCGCGATGTTGCACTGCTCAGCTCTACGCGATTGCGAAGAGCAACTTCCACTCCTCAGCTGCCTCACTTCTTCCTCTTCGCGAACGCGGTATAGCCCACGCGTTCGCGATTCAACTTCTGCCAATACTACACGTTCGCACTCCCTTTCCTGCGATCGCGTAGAAAAAATCCTTTTTGCCTCATCTAAGCCTTCATGATCGCGAGCCTCATGATGCGATCGGAATGAAGAAAAGTCTGCAACAGAAAACCAGCAAATATCCGATCCTTCTCCAAGTCCAAGAATGATCCGTTGAGCATCCAAAAGACACCCGAGGCCCCCAAGACCTCAACCAAACATGCCAACCAATCCCAAAGCATCATTCAAACTTGTTCCAACCTTCGGAACGCTCAAAACAACATCAATGTTTATACTAATGGGTTAGATGATGAATTCATGTTTATATTAATGGGTTATAAGCAAAAAGGAGTTAAGAATCATTACTCGCAATCTCCCTCCGAAAGTCTCTCCAAAATTCGTCTCCTACCGAGCTCCCATTTCAATTTTGTGATAAGAACTCATAACCCTCGATTTTGAACTTTATGTTCAACACAGACGTGACCTTAATCGCGATCGCGGAAACGCCCACGCGATCGCGAAGAGCAACTTCACTAACCTCCAAATTAACCCAATGCGAACGCGATAATCCCTACGCGATCACGATGTTGCACTACTCATCTCTACGCGATCGCGGTTGACCTCACGCGATCACGAAGAGCAACTTCCACTCCTCAACTACCTCACTTTTTCCTCTTCGCGAACGTGACGTACCCACGTGTTCGCGATTCAACTTCGGCCAATACTACGCGTTCGCACTCCTTTTCCCGCGATCGCATAGAACAGAAACCCCTCTGCCTCATCTAAGAACTTCGCGATCGCGAGCCTCCTCACGTGATCGCGATGAAGAAAAGTCTGCAATAGAAAACCAACAAAAATTTGATCATTCGCCAAGTCCAAAAATGGTCTGTTGAGCATCCGAAACACACCGGAGGCCCCCGGGACCTCAACCAAACATGCCAACCAATCCTAAAACATCATTCAAACTTGTTCCAACCTTCGGAACACTCAAAACAACATCAAAACACCAATTTAACATCAGATTCAAGCCTAAGAACACCAAAAACTCTCAAATTACGCCTTCGATCAAAAAGTCTATCAAACCTCGTCCGAATGACCTGAAATGTTGCAAGCACGTCACATTCAACACTACAGAGCTACTCCAACTTTTGGAATTCCATTCCGACCCTGATATCAAAATCTCACTATCGAACCAAAAACTTCAAAAATTCAAATTTCGGCATTTCAAGCCTAAATAATCTACGGACCTCCAAAACAAAATCCGAACACGCCCCTAAGCCCAAAATCACCCCACGAAGCTAACGGAATCCCATTCCGAGGCCATCTTCACACTGCTCTGACTACGATACAAATTCTACAGCTTAAGCTCTCTTTTAGGGACTAAGTGTCCCAAAACACTCCGAAACTCAAAGCAAAACATCTTGGCAATCAAAGTAGCAAAAACAAACACGGGGAAAGCAGTTAATATGGGATCGGGGAATAAATTCTTAAAACGACCGGACGGGTCGTTACGTCCTCTTACACTTAATCATTCGTTCGTCCTCAAACGAGCATAGAGACATACCTTAAGTGGTGAAAAGATGAGGGTAACGTTTGCGCATATCCTGCTCGGTCTCCCAGGTTGCCTCCTCGACTGGCTAACCCCACCACTGAACCTTCACTGATGCAATGTTATTTGACCGCAGCTTTCGAACCTACCTGTACAATATCACCATTGGCTCCTCAACATAAGATAGATCCTTGTCCAACTGGAATGAACTTAAATCCAACATGTGTGACAGATCAGTGTGATAGTTCCGGAGCATCGAAACATGAAATACCAGATGAACTCCTGCCAAGCTGGGAGGTAAGGCAAGCTCATAAGCAACCTCTCCAACACGTCTCAATATCTCAAAAGGACCAATAAACCTCGGACTCAACTTCCCTTTCTTCCTAAATCGCATAACGCCCTTCGTAGGCGAACCCCAAAGCAGAACCCGCTCTCCAACCATATAGAAAATATCACGAACCTTCCGGTCCGCGTAACTCTTCTATCTGGATTGGGCTGTACGGAGTCTATCCTGAATTACCTTAACCTTCTCCAAAGCATCCTGAACCAAGTATGTGCCCAATAATCTAGCCTCACTTGGTTCAAACCAACCCACCGGGGACCTACACCACCTACCATACAAGGCCTCACACGGTTCCATCTGAAAGCTGGACTGATAGCTGTTGTTGTAGGCAAACTCCGCCAGTGGCAAGAACTGATCCCAAGAACCTCCAAACTCCATCACACACACACGAAGCATATCCTCAAGAATCTAAATAGTGTGCTCGGACTGTCCGCCCGTCTGGGGGTGAAATGTTTTACTCAACTCCACGTGAGTACCCAACTCATGTTGTACGGACCTCCGAAACAGTGATGTGAACTGAGTACCTCTATCTGAAATGATGGAAACTGGAATACCATGCAGATGAACAATCTCCCAAATATAAATCTCCGCCAATCGCTCCGAAGAATAGGTAGTACACACAGGAATAAAGTGTGCGGACTTGGTCAGCTGATCCACAATCACCCAAATGGCATCGAACTTTCTTAAAGTCCAAGGTAGCCTAACTACGAAGTTCGTGGTGATCCTCTCCCACTTCCACTCTGGAATCTCTATCTGCTGAAGCAACCCACCCGGTCTCTGGTGTTTGTACTTCACCTACGGACAATTGAGACACCGAGCTACAAACCCAACTATATGCTTCTTCATCCGCCTCCACCAATAGTGCTGCCTCAAATCCTGGTACATTTTTGCGGCACCCGGATGAATATAATACCACGAACTATGGGCCTCCTCTAAAATCAACTCCTGAAGCCCATCAATATTGGGTACACATACCCAACCCTACATCCTCAATACTTCGTCATCACCAATAGTCACATCTCTGGCATCGCCATGCAGGACCTTATCTTTGAGGACAAGCAAATGAGGGCCATCAAACTGATGCTCTCTGATACGATCAACTAAGGAAGACCGAGAAATCAAGCAAGCTAGAACCCGACTGGCTCCGAAAGATCCAATCTCAAAAACTGGATGGCTAAGGCCTGAACATCCATAACCATGGGCCTCTCTGCTGCTGGTAAATATGCTAAACACCCCAAACTCTCCGCACGGTGACTCAAAGCATCGGCCACCACATTGGCCTTGCCTGGGTGATACAAAATAGTGATATAATAGTCCTTCAACAGCTCTAACCACCTCCTCTGATGCAAATTAAGATCCTTCTGCTTGAATAGATGCTGCAAACTCTATTGATCAGTATTAATCTTACAAGGCACACCGTACAAATAATGACATCAGATCTTCAAGGCGTGAACAATATCACCTAACTCGAGATCATGGACAGGATAATTCTTCTCATGTACCTTCAACTTTCTGGACGCGTAGGCAATCACCCTACCGTCCTGCATCAATACCTCTCCAAGGCCAATCCTCCAGGCATCACAGTAGACAGTATAAGACCCCGAACCTGTAGGCAATATCAAAACTCACCTGTAGGCAATATCAAAACTGGGGATGTAGTCAAAGCTGTCTTGAGCTTCTGAAAGCTCGCCTCACATTCTTCCGTCTACTAGAATGGAGCACCCTTCTGGGTCAGCCTGGTCATAGGGGTTTCAATCGATGAAAACCCCTCAACAAAATGACGGTAGTAACCCGCCAAGCCAAGAAAACTGCAGATCTCTGTAGATGAAGATGGTCTGGGACAACTCTGCACTGCTTCCACTTTATTCGGATCCACCTGAATACCCTCACTCGATACCACATGGCATAAGAATTCCATGGAATCCAACCAAAACTCATATTTTGAGAACTTTGCATATAACTTCTTTTCCCTCAAAGTCTGAAGCCTGTCCTCAGATGTTGCTCATGATCTTCCCAACTCCAGGAATACACTAGAATATCATCAATAAAGATAATTACGAACGAGTCAAGATACGGCCGGAACACAATGTGCATCAAATGCATGAAGGCTACTAGGGCATTGGTTAGCCCAAATGACATAACAAGGAACTCGTGATGACCATACCGAGTCTTGAAGGTAGTCTTCGGGATATCTGGCTCCCCAATCTTCAACTGATGGTAACTTAAACGCAAGTCAATCTTAGAAAACACTCATGCACCCTGTAGCTGGTTAAACAACTCATTAATATGGGACAAAGGGTAACAGTTCTTCACTGTGACTTTATTCAACTAGCGATAATCAATGTACATACGCATAGAACCATCCGTTTTCTTTAAAAACAAGATAGGAACATCCCAAGGTGATACACTAGGCCGAATAAAACCTTATCATGCAATTCCTGTAACTGATCCTTCAACTTAGGAGGGGCCATTCAATATGGAGAAATAGAAAAGTACTGAGTGCCCGGCAATAGATCAATGCCAAAATCAATATCTCTATCGGGCGTCATGACCAGAAGATCAGCTGGAAACAAATCAGAGAAATCTCGTACTACTGGGACTAAATCAATTGTAGGGGTATCAATACTGACATCTCTCACATAAGCTAGATACGCGTCACACCCCTTCTAAACCATACGCTGAGCCTTAAGGAATGAAATAACTCTACTGGAAGTATGATCTAAGGTACCCCTCCACTCTACTCGCGGTACACCTGGAATGGCCAGTGTCACGGTTTTGGCGTGACAATCAAGAATAGCATAATGGGGAGACAACCAGTCCATGCTCAAGATAACATCAAAATCTACCATACTAAGCAATAATAAATCGGCTCTGGTCGCAAAACCACTAAGAGCAACCACACACGACCGATAAACACAGTTCACAAAAAGAGAATCTCCCACAGGAGTAGAAACATAAAAAGGGGAACTCAATGAATCCTGAGATACGCCCAAATGCGGGGCAAAATAAGAAGACACATAAGAATAAGTGGAGCCTAGATCGAATAAAACCGATGCATCTCTATGACAAATCAGGACAATACATATAATGACAGAATCGGAGGTGACAGCCTCAGTACTAGCAGGGAGGGCATAATATCTGGCCTGGACTCCCCCTCTAGGGCAACCTCTACCTCCCCGACCACCACCTCTAGCTCGTTGAGTAGGTAGGGTAGCAACTGGTGTTGTAACCATAGCTTGAGAACTCTGCGGGGCACGCTATGGCTGAGAAGTTTGTGGAGGTGCACCCATCCTAAGTCTGGGCAATCCCTCACTATATGGCGTGTGTCACCATACTCAAAACAACCTCTAGGAGGATGTGGCAGATATGACTAGCTCGGACCAAGTCTGCTGGACTCACCACTAAAAGCACCCCATGTAGGAGGCACACTAGATACTGGAGGTGCATAATAAGGCCTGGGGTCTAGGAGGAGCTAGAATACCACTGGCTGCTAGAAGAGCTAAATGAACAGGACGACTTATATAACCCCTACCATGACGAACTGCAACCGGAGCACGGGCACAAGAATAGTGGCTCGACTCTCGAGAGATCTTGGCCTCTCTCTCCTCTCTATCCCGAGCATGTATACCATACACTCTTCTAGCAATGCTCACAACCTGCTGATAAGAAATATCCTTATCCAACTAACGAGCCATGCTATACCTCATGCTGGGAATGAGCCCCTCAATAAACCGGCAAACCCTCTCGCGAATAGTAGAAACAAAAGCTGGTTCATACCTAGCCAAGCTAGTGAAATGGACAACATACTTTGAGATAGTCATAGTACCCTAGTGCAAATGCTCAAACTCTGCACACCATGCATCCCTGCGGCTCTGAGGAATATACTCTCTCAGAAGCATATCTAAAAACTGAGTCCAAGTCAGGGAAGTTGCCTCATCCGGACTGTCTAACTCATAAGTACGCCACCACTCATAGGCGGCTCCTCGAAGTTGGAAGGTAGTGAAGGAAATCCTGTTCGATCCTGATATACCCATGGTACAGAGGATGCGGTAGCACTCATCTAGAAATCCTAGAGCATCATCTGATGCTAGACCACTGAATACAGGAGGCTTGTACTTCTTGAACCTCTCAAGCCTTTGCTGCTCATCCACGGAAGCCGCCGCCCTATCCTCGGGCTGATCTGAGGCTGCAGGTTGTACATGAATAATCTCTAGGACCTGATCAACCTACACTCGTTGCTCTAAAGTGTGGGCGGCAGGAGTCTGTGCTCCTCCCCCAGCCTGAGATGTGGCTATAGAAAGGGGAATCAACCCTACCTAAGCCAGAGTGGTGTACATGCTCATGAACTGTGCAAGAGTATCCTGGAGACCTGGAGTAATAGTAGCAGTAGGCGTATCAGGTGCCTCGACTTCGGCTAGAACCGCTAGTGGCCCCTCGATGGCATCTCGCATGGGTCCTCTAGCGGCACCATGTGCGCGTCCTCAGCCTCTACCCCGACCTCGACCTCTGACGGCTCCAATAGGGGGCGCAGGTGCCAGGTAGCACGTTTCCTCACCATTTGTTAGAGAACAGAAGACAAACGTTTAGAATTGTGATATCAAAAATCTTACACGACAAGGAAATCAAATGAAGTGGAACTTTCCTAATAGTTACATAGACTCTCGTAGATAAGTACAGACTTCTCCGTACCAATCCGCAAGACTCTAATAAACCGGCTTGTGATTCACGACTCCTATGAACCTAGAGCTCTAATACCAACTTGTCACGATACTAGTTCACCCTCTGTGAACTATTGTGATGGCACCTAGTCTCAATGACTAGGTAAGCCTAACAATTTCAAAAAAGGGAAAAACAACAAATAAAGCTAATAAAAACTGCAAAATAAACATAATGAAGGCCTAAAATGCCGCCAGACATATACAAATATAACTCTCAAACTGAACACTTCCCAAAACCCGGAATCTCACGAAGTCACAAGATATTGAATAACTAGAAGTGTCTAACTCCAGAGTGTCTAAACAAAAGTAAATATAGAAGGGCTATAACTACAAGAGAGGATGAAGAGAGACTCCTCGGTCTGCGTACGCAGCAGATATACCTCAAAGTCTCTTAAAAATTGCCTGGCCTCAAGGATAGAAGGGCTGAGTCGAAGAACCTGGATCTGCACACGGGGAAAACATGTGCAGGAAAGGGCATGAGTACACCACAACGGTACCCAGTATGTGCCAAGCCTATCCTCAGTCGAGTGACGAGAAAGGTCAGGTCCCTACCGGTCATATGTAATAATATATAATGAAAAGAAGTAGTATTAAAGTAACACAATGTAATAAGAATAGCAACAACTTACAACAGAGACAAATAATCATAGAGGGAATACAGCTTAATACAGAAGTAATAATCGGGGATCTCCCAGAATACCGTCCTGTAGTCACCAAATGTAAATATCCAGTAGATCTCCAGAGTGTCGTCCCGTAGTCCAACTCATAGTGCGCGAGGATCTACCGCAATCCCGATCCGTAGTCCTAAATGTAAATACCCCGTACTTGGGGAATCTACCGGGTGCAGTCACGTAGTTCCAATATAAATGTGCAGGGAGATCTACCGGAATAAAAATCCGTAGTCCCAAAGTAAACATGCAGGGGGATCTTCCAGGATACCGTCATGTAGTCCCAAAGTAAACACACAGCAGCAACACGAAGAATATTCAGTTAAATCCAAATTTCATACCAAGGTAAAGAGGTATTTCTAACCTAGAATGCGGCACAAAATTCAAATAAATCAATTTGAGCAAGTAAAGAAATTAAGTCAATTAGACATGCTTCCCTAAGCTAACAGTAGGCTTAAATTGCAAGTAATATAAACAGGGAAGAAAACACAGTTATAGTAACTTAATGAAAATAGGATTTTTAACAATTAGCACATGTAAGCACCCGTCACCTCACTTATAAGGCACTTCATATATCAACAATACCAAATCCTAAGGGTAATTCCCCTATACAAGGTTAGGCAAGCCACTTACCTCGAATCGACTCAAAAATCAACCTGAAACACGCTCTTGCCACGAGTACTCGACTCCAAATGGCCCAAATCTATTCAAATCAATTGCATAATATAAATATAACTTCGAGTAACTAATTCTACTAATTAATTCGAAGCTAACATGTGAAATTAAGAAAATTTTCCAAAAAGTCCCTCAGGCCCATGTCTCGGAATAGGGTAAAGGTTACAGATTATGAACCCCATTCACTCATGAGTCTAACCATACAAAAATAATCCAAATACAATATCAAATCCCCAATTAAAACTCGAAAATTAGGCCTAAGAACCTTTCCAACTTTTTCCCCAATTTCCACCCCAAATCCGAAATTAGATGATGAATTCATATTTAGACTAATGGGTTATAAGCAAAAAGGAGTTAAGAATCATTACCCGCAAACTCCCTCCATAAATCTCTCCAAAATTCGTCTCCTACCGAGCTCCCAATTCAATTTTGTGATATGAACTCAAAACCCTCGATTTTGAACTTTATGTTCTGCCCAGACGCGACCTTAATTGCGATCACGGAAACTCACACGCGATCGCGAAGAGCAACTTCACTGACCATAAAATTAACCCTACGCGAACACAATAATCCCTACGTGATCGCGATGTTGCACTGCTCAGCTCTACACAATTGCGAAGAGCAACTTCCACTCCTCAGCTGCCTCACTTCTTCCTCTTCGCGAACGCAGTATAGCCCACGCGTTCGCGATTCAACTTCTGCCAATACTACACTTTCACACTCCCTTTCCTGCGATCGCGTAGAAAAAAATCCTTTTTGCCTCATCTAAGCCTTCATGATCGCGAGCCTCATGATGCGATCGGAATGAAGAAAAGTCTGCAACAGAAAACCAGCAAATATCCGATCCTTCTCCAAGTCCAAGAATGATCCGTTGAGCATCCAAAACACACCCGAGGCCCCCAAGACCTCAACCAAACATGCCAACCAATCCCAAAGCATCATTCAAACTTGTTCCAACCTTCGGAACGCTCAAAACAACATCAAAACACCAATTTAACATCGGATTCAAGCCTAAGATCTCCAAAAATTCTCAAATTACACTTTCGATAAAAAATTCTATCAAACCACGTACGAATGACCTGAAACTTTGCAAGCATGTCACATTCAACACTACAGAGCTACTCCAACTTTTGGAATTCCATTCTGACCCCGATATCAAAATCTCACTATCGAACCGAACACTTCAAAAATACAACTTTCAGTATTTCAAGCCTAAATAAGCTATAGACCTCCAAAACAAAATCTGAACACGTCCCTAAGCCCGAAATCACCCTACGGAGCTAACGGAATCAACGAAATCCCATTCTGAGGACGTCTTCACACTGTTTCAACTACGGTCCAAATTCTAAAGCTTAAGCTCTCTTTTAGGGACTAAGTGTCCCAAAACATTCCGAAACTCAAAGCAAAACATCCCAGCAATCAAAATAGCAAAAACAAACACGGGGAAAGTAGTTAATAGGGGATTAGGGCATAAATTCTTAAAACAACAGGCCGGATCGTTACAGCATACAATAGAGCAAACTAATAAGGTAGGAAATCAATTGCACACAAATAAGGCAAAGAGATTAGTTTATCAGTCAATCACGACTAACCTGAATGAATTAATAAGTAGAATTAATTAAGTATCTCTTAAATAAAGTAGAATCTCACATGGAATAATCTGTAGACAAGATTGAGGTTTAAATAAGGTAAATAGTAAGTCCAGAGATCAATCAAAACACAGAAACCGAACCAATAGAAATTAAGGGAGGTAGTACCAATTATTAATCACACATAAGGAAAAAATGGGTAACAATCCTATAAGGAAATATCAGTTTTAAAGGGAAGCACAATCTCAAACCTTAATTAGGCAATTAAATCAATTAATACATTAATTGACAGAGCTAGGTAAGCGGGCAAAACAATTATAACCAATAGTCAGATAATTGAAAACTCTAAGGTGTAAAGCCATAGAGATGAAACTCCAATAAGATTAGTGGACAAAAGCAAAGAAGAGAACCAGAGTTGAAAAATGCCTAAACGTTTAAAACATTTTACAGAAATATCTTAGAAAAATCGAAACCCTAGTTTTTAGGAAAAAATGAAATTGGTTGACAATAATAGTAATAATAGAAAAATCTTAAAGGAAAAATACCAAACAAACTCAAAACCCTTCAGATCTAAAGAGATCTAACGGATTCAACCAGAAATAACAGAGTCTATATTTAAAAATGAACAGAGGTGGGAAAATATGGTTTGAACCAGAGATTGGAAGTCATGAAAATATGAAAGTGATAGCACTCACAGACATAGGGTTGAATATAGGCGGATTAATCGAAAAGATGAGAGATTTGAACTAAATCTGGTTTGAATCCCTTGAGATCCCATCAAGTATCATGAAAATCAAATAAGCATTAGAGGTAGGAGGTCGGATAAGACGGTAAATCACCAAATGATTCCATATCTAGATGGGAATCAGAGGGATTTGGAGGGAATTTTGAGTGACCGCGCTCTAGGGTTTGAGAGCGTCTGAGAGAGAAGAGAGTAGGAGAGGATTCAGAGGCGGTGTAACTGGAGAAGCGAGTAGGGTTTTGGGTGTTAGGGTAATTAAAAAAGAAAAGAGAGTCTTAGACCGTTGATCTTTTGAGATCAACGGCCAGGATTGATTCTGGGCTGGGGAGGGTTATTTCGAGATTGGGTCATGGGTTACATTTAAGTGGGCTAAGGTAGATTGGGCTAAGGTTTAATAGGGCTGGGGTAGGCTAAAGTCCGAAATTGATTAAGAAAAGGAGTTATTATTTAAATACCCAATTAACTTAATAAAATAATGTATAAATGATAAAATATTATTTGTGCATAAAAATGATTTAAATAATTACTTAATATTATAAAAATACAAAATGTCATTTTCTTGTGAAAATAAGGTAATTATGCACACATGGGATATTATTACAAAGTTATTGCAATCATAACCCTAACATGTTCATATGGCTATTCATGAAGTAGTCAAGACTTAGTATACATATAAGATAATAAAATTAAGCAGTAAAATTATCATAAAATCATTTGTGATGCAATTAGTAATTATTTGGATAATAAAATACTAGAATAAATTAATTAAAATCCTTTAAAAATTACAAAAAATTTATGAAAAAATATAGGTTGATGTTCATGTACTATTTTGAAAGTATATATGCATTTTGAAATATATGAGAGAAAATTTGGGTATCAACAACTGCCCCTCTTTACCCGGGAAGGATAAAGAGTTTTCGGATAAAGAAATTATGACCGATTTTGACCGAATGGGGTGTTTTAAAAAATATAGGCCACACCCTGGTTTTTGAGCTGCCTACATATCCCTGGTTTTACAGGAAACAGGTCGTGTGTAGTTCTAGACCCAATGGTGAATGAGGCCGATGGATTTGTTATAGGAATGGTAGCAAGTTTCAGAAAAGGTTCTTTTGTGAAGGGTAGTATCAAATGGGTTTATGCGGAGTTATGATTATGATTCTGAAGCATAACAGATGTATCATGGGGTAGGTATCTAAATGGTCATGGGGTAAAGGCGAGTAATTGATGAGAATCGATTATGTTTAAGATAACAACAAACAATATGAGTGGAAACCGGAGCAAAGGTTGCTCCTGTTTGAAGAACGATTACTTCCTGGATTTCCTGCAAAACTAAAAACACAATACACGCAAGTATATAGATTATTGCGAGAATTTAAATATGATGTAAATTCCCTTTGGACCATGAAAGTTTGTCTTTGGACATTGAAGATGACGTCCTTAGACCATGACGTCCCGGGCCATGGATCTTGAGATAAGAGATTCGCAGGCCATGAAATGATGTTCTCGGGCCATGAAGATGGTGCCTATGAACCATGACGCCTTTGAATAATAATGTTTAGCATTGAGAGATCCTCAGTCCATGACATGGCGTCCTCAGGCCATGAGGATGATGCCTTCGGACTGTGACGCCTTTTGATAAATTGGCTATACATCAGCCCATAAAATATAGAGACATGATACCAAAGGTAATAACAAGACACTGCTTAGCCTTGTGCAGAGTTTGGGGGCAGAGGTTAGCCCCAAGTGAAGAATACAATGCAAAGTTTAGGATAGAGCAACACTTATGCAAGGGGAGGCAAAGCTTTAGTCCCATGAGAAGGCAGTGCTTAACCTTATGCAAATAGGGAGGTAGGGCTTAGCCTCATGCAAAAAAAGGGAGACAAAGCTTTAGTCCCATGATAAGTCAGTGCTTGGCCTTATGCAAATATAGAGGCAGGGCTTAGCCTCAAACAAGACTGGAGACAGGGCTTAGTCTCATGCAAAGAGAAGGCAGTGCTTAGCCTAATGCAAATGTGGAGGTAGGGGTTAGCCTCGTGCAAGATTTAAGTAGGGTTTAGTCTCATGCAAAGAGAAGGAAATGCTTAGCCTTATGCAAATGTGGAGGCAGGGCTTAGCCTCGCGCAATATTTGAGACAGGGCTTAGTCTCATTCAAAGAAAAGGCAATGCATAGCCTTATGCAAATATGGAGGCAGGGCTTAGCCTCATGCAAGATTTGAGACAGGGTTTTGTCTCATGCAAAAAGAAGGTAATGCCTAGCCTTATTCAAATATGGAGGCAGAGCTTAGCCTCATGCAAGATTTGAGACATGGCTTAGTCTCATGCAAAGAGAAGGCAATGCATAGCCTTACGAAAATATGGAGGCAGGGCTTAGCCTCATGCAAGATTTGGGACAGGGCTTAGTCTCATGCAGAGAGAATGCAGTGCTTAACCTTATGCAAATGTGAAGGTAGGGCTTAGCCTCATGCAAGGTTTGAGACAAGGCTTAGTCTCATGCAAAAAAAGGCAATACTTAGCCTTATGTAGTGAATGAGTAGAAGATAGGAGTAGAATGTTTCTTAGCTGGAGATATATTTGCGTCCGGTGGCCTGATCGATAGTGATTTTGATACGTGTATATTTGCAAATACTCCTGTCATGTTCACTGTGCCTGCATCCAAAGAAAAATTGTGAGTTTTGTAGGGGAGGTTGGTTCGTGCCCTTATCTGCTTCCTTTGCTTTGCTCTACTCTAGAGGCCCTGTTTGAGTTACCCTGGGTAACACCTGACAGCCATAGAAATAAAGTTTTCGAAAATATGCACTTATTGATGAAATAGAATTATTTTAGAAAATATAGTGGTATATAATATTAAGTAAATTAGATGAACTAATGACTGTAACACTTTTAGAGACATTTCGGCTTCCTTGTACTAGAATTTTGAGGGTCCTCAAAATTCTACCCCAGTTTGATCCTTCGTTTGTTTTGTATGCGACTAAATTTGTCAGATCTGCTCCGGAATTTTGAGAATCCTTCTCAAAATTCTGCTCCAGTTACTTAACCGATTTTTGACTGTCTGGTATATGATGGCATTGGCTGGACTTGCTCTGGAATTTTGAGGGTCCTCCTCAAAATTCTACCCCAATTTTTTATTCTGGGGGAAATGAAAATTTTATTAAGATATGACCAAACCCACAGGGCTGCCTATGTATCCCCTCTTAAATGGGAATCATGTCATATGAAGGAATGTAAACAATCTAAACATAGTATCTCTTGACTGCGTCTAAATTGATTGGTTTTGGACAAACTTCTCTGTCCATTTCTGCAAGTATGAATGCTCCTCCTGTTAGCACCCCATGAACCATGTAAGGACCTTGCTAGTTGGGTGAAAATTTCCCTTTCATCCTGATGCGAGAAGATCCGCTTCAGCACTAACTATACCGGTGCGAATTGTCTTGGTTTGACCCTTTTGTTGAAAGCTCTAGACACTCTAGTCTGATAAAGCTGAATGTGACAACTGCATTCATTCTTTTTATATATATGAGGGATAGTTGCTCATAGCGGCTCCTTATCCATTCTGCATCACTGAGTTCGGCTTCTTGTATGATCCTTAAAGAAGAAATTTCTACCTCAACTGAAATGATAGCTTCGGTACCATAAACCAGTAAATAGGGAGTTGCCCCAGTTGATGTGCAGACCGTAGTGCGGTATCCCAATAGGGCAAAGGGTAACTTCTCATGCCATTGTTTGTGATTTTCTACCATCTTCCTTAGTATTTTCTTGATGTTCTTGTTGGCAGCTTCCACAACTCCGTTCATTTGAGGCCTATATGTTGTAGAGTTTTTGTGCTTGATTCTGAAGGTTTCACATATGGCTTTCATCAGATCACTATTGAAATTGGCGGCATTATCAGTGATAATGGACTCGGGAACCCTGAATCGGCAAACAATATGTCCTTGACAAAATCTGCGACGACTTTCTTGGTTACAGCTTTGTAAGATGCAGCCTCTACCCATTTTATGAAATAGTCGATAGCCACTAAAATGAACCGGTGTCCGTTAGAAGTGGTGGGCTCGATTGGACCGATGACATCCATTCCCCAAGCAGCAAAAGGCCAAGGCACACTTCTTGCGTTGAGCTCGTTTGGTGGTACCTTTATCATGTCTGCATGTACCTGGCACTGGTGGCATTTCTGGACGTACCGGGTGCAATCCGTTCCATGGTCATCCAAAAATATCCAGCTTTGAGTAATTTCTTGGCTAGAACAAATCCATTCATATGTGGTCTGCAAGTTCCGGCATGAATCTCTTCAAGCAATCTGGAAGCCTCCTTTGCATCAACACACCTTAATAATCCCAGATCAGTAGTTCTTCTGTACAGGGTCCCTCCACTTTGGAAGAAGTGATTGGACAACCTCCACAGTATGCGTTTCTGAGTATGGTTTGCATGTTCTGGATATTCTCGTTTTCCCAAATATTCTTTGATGTCGTGGAACCAAGGCTTTCCATCCGTTTCTTCTTCAACATGAGCATAGTAAGCCGGTTGTTTATTGATCCTCACTGGGATGGGATCGATGGAATTCTTATCTGGATGTTGTATCATTGACGACAAGGTGGCTAGTGCATCTGCTAACTCATTCTGGACTCTTGGAACATGTTTGAATTCTATTTTTGTGAACCTCTTCATTAATTCTTGCACATGATACAAGTATGGTAGTATCTTGGTGTTTTTCGTAGCCCATTCTCCTTGAACCTGATGTACCAGAAGATCCGAATCACCAATTACCAGCAACTCTTGTATATTCATATTGATGGCCAAATTGAGCCCTATGATGCAAGCCTCATATTCTGCCATATTGTTGGTGCACAGAAACCTAGTCTTTGTAGACACCGAATAATGTTGACCTATTTCTGATACCAAAACTGCTCCAATACCCACTTCTTTGAAGTTTGCATCCCCATCAAAGAACATTCTCCATCAGTTGTAGGCTTCAGTAATGTCCTCTCCTATGAATAATACTTCTTCGTTATGAAAATACGTTTTTAGTGGTTCGTATTCTCCTCCCACAGGATTTTCAGCAAGATGGTCCGCCAATGCTTGTCTTTTGACTGCCTTCTGAGTTACATAGATGATATCGAACTCACTTAACAATATCTGCCACTTGGCTAACTTCCCGGTTGGCATGGTCTTCTGAAACATGTACTTCAGAGGGTACCTCCTTAGCTTATCAAAGAACTTTCTCAAGTCTGTTATGTGATCTATGGCCTTATTGGATTTGATGATGACATCATCAACATACACCTCTATTTCTTTGTGTATCATATCATGGAAGATGCTTGTCATGGCTATCATGTAGGTGGCCCCAAAATTCTTTAGACTGAATGGCATCATCTTGTAGTAGTACACTCCCCACGGTGTAATGAAAGTTGTTTTCTCTGCATCTTCTTCATCCATCCAGATCTGGTGATAACCCACAAAGCAATCTACAAAAGATTGGAGTTCATGCTTGGCGCAATTGTCGATCAGGATGTGTATTTTTGGCAGTAGGAAATTGTCCTTGGGACTTGCTCTATTTAAATCCAGATAGTCAACACATACCCTAACTTTTCCATCTTTCTTCAGAACCGGTACAATGTTGGCTAACCAGGTTGGGTACTCAACTACCCTGAGGACTTTGGCTTTGATTTTCTTAGTGACTTCCTCCTTGATTTTTAGGCTCATATCTGGTTTGAACTTTCTGAGTTTCTGTTTCACCAGCGGACACATTGGATTGGTAGAAAACTTATGAGCCATATGGAGGTGCTCAGACCAGTCATGTCATCATATAACCATGCAAAGATATCCTCATATTCCTTCAGGAAACAAATGTACTTTTCCTTCTCTAATGGTGATAAGTGAATGCTTATGTGAGTCTCCTTGACGATTTCTGAATCTCCCAAATTGATTGCATCGGTTTCGTCCAGGTTGGACTTAGGTTTGTTCTCAAAGTTCTCAACCTCTCTGACAACTTCTTCTGGTATTTCATCCTCTTCTTTTGAGTCGCTATCCTTATGTTGCGTTGTTCATTACATGTCACATGCATTGGTTCATCAAGAAAAGTAATAATAACATTGTATAAAGAAAATGCAAAGATAGCAATGAATAATAAATAGCAATGCATTTGATTAAATTTGAAAATATCCAAAACAAGTACGGCTCGATGACTCGAGCAAGTATTTCGAAACAAAATGTGTCTTAAAACAAAATCATTGAAAATATGTTAAATGCATAGCATGTCTATAAAAAAAATCAGGCTAATTGCCAAGCTACCCAGGAACTCGACGGGCCGGGGATGGTGTGGCAGTCCAATTCCTGAGAACAGCTCCCTTCTCCACAGTTTGAATGGTGAGGCTTTCTTCCTCCTCCTCCTCAATTATCACATTGAATCCATATTCTCTTCTTCTAGGAACCAGTTTCTTAACTCAACCAAAGCTTCTTCCTCTACAGACCCCCATAGTGTATCGGCTGGTGAAAAGTCTGACTTAGGTATGGTACTGGATGCTCGAGAGGGTAATAAGGACCACACCATGGAGGCGACAAATCATCATATTCTTGCCAGGTGTATGGATATCCCATCCCAAAAGTTGTGTCGTGACATTTCAACTGTAATAGTTTTGTAATGCCCTGGAGATCCTTCCCAAGCCCTTTACTGGGTTCATACCCATACCATGCCAGTATACTTTCTATTTTGTTACTCCACCACATGTCCTTCTCAATTGCGTTGACATGTTCAATGTGGTGATAAGTTTCTCCACCCAGCCTTCTTCTATTCTCGATAACCGAGATAGTTTGACTAGTGTAAATAGGGTTACTTCTATCTCCGTGAATGATTACCTGCTAATGGTTCCATTCAAACTTCACGGCCTGGTGTAGCATGGAAGCCATGGCCCCAGTGGCATGTATCCAAGGTCGACCCAATAGAAGATTGTATGTAGCCAATATGTCTAGTACTTGGAACTCAACGTCGAACCAAGTTGGTCCCATCTGCAGACAAAAGTTAATCTCCCCAATCGTGGCCCTTTGAGACCCAAATGCTTTCACATTCATACTTCCTGCCCGTATCTCATGGAAATCTTTGTCCAATCAATTCAGAGTAGTCAATGGACAAATGTTAAGGCTTGAACCTCCATCTATTAGGTACCTGGCAATGCATTTGTCTTCAAACTGTACCGTGATATGCAGTGCCCTATTATGACTTAACCCTTAAGGTGGCAGTTCATCCTCGTGGAAGGTGATCTTGTGACTCTCTAGTACTTGCCCTACCATGTTGGTCATCTCTCCACTATTGATATTGTTGGTCACAGAAGCTTCATTCAACACCTTCATCAGAGCATTCTTATGCACCTCTAAATTTTGCAATAGTGACAGGATGGATATCTGGGCGGGGGTCTTGTTTAAATGATCGACGACAGAGTATTCCCTCGCTTGTACTTCCCTCCAAAGATCGTCCGGTCCAGTTTCAATGATAGGTTGTTTGGTAGCAGCCTCCTTGCTTGATCCTACCAAATTTTAGGGTGTATAGATCCATCCAGTTTTGGTCATCCCCTGTGTGGCACCAAATCCTTCCATCTTTGTTTTTCCCTTTCTCTTAGCTTTGGTAACGTAATCCCACGGTATGGCGTTGGACTTGAAAGGAGGTGTGCGCGCTACTGTCACTGTGAAAGGTGTGACCACTTCTACCTCAAATGAAACATGTGTGGCTGCAGGTGGTGTTATTTCTACCTCAAATGGAACCAATGTGGTTACTTTAACCTCAACTGGCGGCTTTACCTATGCCATAATAGGATTGAGCGTGACTGCGGGCCTCTTAGGATCATTTCCCTCTTTGATAAGTCCAATTGATCCCTCAGGATCCAACTACTCATTAGTTTCTATCATACTGATCCCTTCGCTCCTATGATCTAGAAGAGGATTGTTGCAGACGTTAGGTGTAGCTTTCTTCACCTGTATGACCTTGTTATCAATCAATGTCTGAATCTTATCTTTCAATGTTCGACACTCATCAATGGTGTGCCCCTTCATACCAGAATGATATGCAAAAGTTTTATTCCCATTGAGATGAATTTTTCATTGCCATAGCGGGAACAGGGGTGACATAACCGGCAGCCCTCAACCTTTCGTACATCTGGTTGATGGGTTCAGCAATGGCGGTATACTTTTTGGGTGATTTGCGATCAAAGTTAGGTCGAGGTTTCTAGTAATTTGGACGAGTTGGAGGTGAATGATAGTAGGCTGGCTGGGTGTTATAAGTGTGATAGACGGTGGCGGGTTAAGAATATCTGGGAGGTGAGGGTTGGTATGTAGGTGGAGGTGTTTGGTATGTGAGTGGATATTTTGGGCCTTGGGCCACCATTACTGCCCCTACTTCTTTCTTCTTTGATATTCCACCTGATTGCAATGCTTTGTTCGTGGCCTGCAGTGCCTCAAAATTTTTCACCATCCTGCTTTTGATGCCCTCTTCAATCCTTTCTCCAAGTTTGATAATATTGGAGAACTTATGATTCTCAATAACCATTAGCCTTTCATAATACTGTGGGTCATGTGCCCCGAACATAGAACGTGTTCATCTGTTCCTCGTCTAATGCTGGTCTGGCTTTCGCTACTTCTAACCTCCACCGAGTAGCATACTTGCAGAAAGTCTCAGTTGGTTTATTCTTTAGGTTCTGAATATAGAAGACATTCGGTGCATTCTCCGTATTAAACCTGAACCGGTCCATAAATTTTGATGTCATGCTCACCAAATTGGTTAATTTCTTAGGATTCTAGCTTATGTACCAGACAGGGCATCTCCGATAAGACTTCTCATGAATAGTTTCATTCGAATCCTTTCTGACCCCCACAAGCTTATCACAATAAGTTCTCAAATGAACCTTGGGATCACCCATTTCATCAAACATTTCGAACTTCGGAGGTTTGTATCCCTCCGACAGTTCCACATCTTGTTGTATGCATAAATCCTCGTAGTTCAGACCTTCTATCCCTTTTCCTCCTTCAACGCCCTGAACGTGACTTGTCAACTTCTTGAGCTCATCGGCCATATTCTTGATGAGCAGGTCCTTCTTAGGAAATTCTGCTGTATAGGAGATTGGTTGAGTGGAGTGAGGTAGGGTTTCTACATATATGGGGTTGTTTTGGTGAATGTCAAGGATTTAGGTGTAAAGGTGGTTGTTGGTTGAGCTTTGAGGATCAGGAATAGGTTGTGGTATGTTAGGAGGAGTGTGATAGGTAGTGGTTTGTGGGTACTGGTTGGCTGATGATGGTGTTGTGAAGGAGTTGGTATCGGTAGAGGATTGGGGTTTGAGTTAGTATGGCATACTGATGGGATATGGGAGGATTTTGTGGACGTTGATTTGGCATGTTTTGAGGAGGTGATGGGTTTTGAGCATTTTGTTGGTTAACGTCTGGGACGTTTAGAGTGAGGAAGAGGTTTGCTAAGTTGCAGAACTGCTCAAGTTCTCCTTGTAACTCCAGTATTTTCTGCTTTAATCATAGGACCACATCATTCTGGGCTGGAGTACTCTGACCGTCTGAAGTTTCAATATTCTCATCATTTTCTTTTCAGATACCACTCAAATCATCCATCTTAGCTTTTCCTCTGCTTTTCGGATTACTCGAAGGAGTAGGAGGTGGAGGGTCTTTAGATGTGGTGTGATATGCTGATGATGCCAGTATGTACGAACCAACCTTAAGGGGTGGGAATAATAAAAATAAAGAAAAACAAAATGTAAACAAGTCAGTAAGGATTCTCAAAATGTTTGTAGTATTTAAACACATATTGTGGGAATGTAAATTTGCGTCCTAATTTGGGAGCCTCATTGTGCCCGAAGTAGGCCTAGCGACAAATAGATTTGGAGAATTTCAGTGCCAATAACTGCCTCATTTCATTAATGTAAAAATAGGTAAATATAAAATGACGCTAAATAAGATAAGTCACTAATGGCAATTGGCCTTATTACATTTTGAGAAAGCAAATAAACCTAATCCACTTGGTCCCAGAAGGACCTTCTCCCGGCTGGATGTTTTTGGCTTCGTCGATCGAATTCCCCAGTTCGCGCAGGTTCAGCAGTAGGTATGCCCTTTCTAAATGTCCTTCTTCGCTTCCTTCAGTGTTCTGGCGATCGGTGACCCTCTTTCTCATTTTTTCCTTCAATTCCATTAGATTGTACTCCAGATATTCCAACATTTCGCTTGATTTGACAGCCATCTCCCTCCATTCATTAATTAGTTCCATGTCGGTCTTTTGTCGCTCCATGTGCTTGGCCTCAGACTCGTGAACTCTTTTGCACAGTTTGTTGTACTTAACTTGTGCCTCGGCAACTTCATCTATGACCCTATTTCCTGAACCAACCCTTGGCTTGAATATTCCTGCCATGTTATCTTCTAACCATGATGGGTAAAAGTACACATGACCAGAATGATATCAGTCTGGCTCGATGGTGTCCTTTTCCATGATAATTTTCAAATATCACATGTGCTGAGCTTCACATTTGTACGGGACGTTGTCATCCTGAAAATCTGCCATGTAGTGACTCATTTTAGCAATCCGTGGTATGACCTGCTTCCTGCCGGCCTGTCTCATAACCCTGAGGGGAGCATAAGGGTATATGCCCCTTAACCCGATCAGTACCAAGTGTGGAACATCCCTAGATCTAATGATGAACTCGTCGGTAGGTAACCATTTGAACATCCATTGAACCTGATCCTTGGTCAAATTGCTGAAAATTTGCGCCCACCCTATAATATTTTCGGGTTAAGCAAACCTATCTAGGATATAAGTCATTTTCTTAGGATGATGGAAAGCTGTGTAACCATTCCATGGCCTTCGCGGAAGCTCTTAACGGTATTGACCTTTTTGGAGATGCTCCAACAACCAAACTTGTAATAGCATATTACAACCTTCAAAGTATTTGTACCCCTTCTAACAGCGCTCCAAGGCTCGGTATATGTCTTCTATGATCATAAGACAATGGTATATGTTTGCCCCTCAATCCCGTCCATCAAGGTTTTTCCTACCATGGCCAGTCTGGTGTGGATTTTGTCCCCTTGGATCGGGAACGCTAACATATCCAAGAAATAGATGATGAACACAAAAACCCTGCGGTGGATCCAACCCAAGGAAGTGATGGAGAATTCGCTATCGAAAATATGATAAAATTTGATGTGACTGTATCGTTCATAGAGGTAGTCGAATGGTATGTAGGAATTTTTCAGGCACTCCAAGTCATCATTCTTCTTTAATCCCATCATCTTCAGAAACCCCTTGGTAGAGCGATTTTTCGGTACCAATAAACCAGTACTATCCCAGAGTAGCCCAGCAAATCCCCCTCTTTCTTCCAAGAGAGGGGTCATTTCTATGTTTCCAAAGCGAAACACGACTCTTTCTTTGTCCAGAACATTATGGCAGCTTCGATCAACATGTTGTTTGGCTGAAGGCCCAATAGAGAAGGTAAATTTCCCAAGACCCTTTTCACATGATTCTTAGCACTTGGTGGAAGATCCTCCCACCAATCTAGCAACAATGGTGGTATGTTACGGACCATGCCGAACCTGAGGACTTTGTGCCTCATTTTCTGCAAAACAAATATGGTTAGGCCCTTTCCCCCTCCAGATCCGACTATTTATACAACAATGATTAGTATACTGGCACTTACTTCTCCAAAATTAACGCACACAATTGTGGTTGCGTCCGTTGGAATTATAAAAAACACAATGGACTTTTGGACAAGGCTTGTCTTAAAGGGTTATTATGTGGATAACATATTAACCTGGCTAGGTTTGACCATGATACATGTACAATTAATCAGAGTAAGGTTTCTAGAGAGGTCTAGACCGGTACCCTCAAATGTCAACTTGAGGGGGAAAGGCATGGAACTGTCGACTACACCGCTGATCGATTATTTTACCCCAAATATGCCTTTCGGAATTTAAAGGGTGATATATAGGAAGGGCTCAAAACACTCATCAAGCGTTGTTATAGGATTGATTACGTACGAGTGGAATACGATGTTGAGCATGATTTAGGCAACAATAAATAGCATGTTGTTGTGTATTTGCACGTTAAAATGATAAATGCAGTATTTAATAATTGAAAGACATTTAAGAAAGAAAACAAGGAGACAAGTCAGTTTCTGAAATAAAGGAAATCGTAAATGCAAACAAAATAGGCAATTAGATCCAAATAAAGGGGAAAGGGAAAGGGTGCACATGTATTAACGGAATAAAGCATGCTTAAGACTAATTCACAAAAAGCAAGTGCGTTATGGTAAGAGCCTAAATATCCCTAGCAGAGTCATCATGCTGTCGCGACCCATTTTTCCTTGCGGAGTCCAGGTTTCGACATTTTGGGGACAACTCCTTTACTTTTAGGAATTGGGTATGAGATTTGAAGAGTCACCACCTAACGAATTAAGGTGTGTTAGGGCACCTGGAATAAATAACTCGTGTACTAGTTTGCATCACCAGAGATTGGGTAAGAGATTAAGGTGCGTTAGGGCACCTGGAATACATTAGCTTGAGGAGAAGGTGTTAGGCACCCCTCAAGGTCCACAACGGTGGGTCCTGGACAAACACAATTTAAGCGAATTAATCATAAAGCAATTTAAACAAATAGAGATTATTTTAAACAACGAATTAATTATTTAGAAGTGAATAGAAACAGGCTGCAGACAGAATAGGACTAGGTTTCAGCAGATTGATTTAGACTTAGTTACCAGTAGTTAAGCAAAACAACACTGGAATCATAGACAGAACAGAGTCACAAACAAGGTTTCACATTGCAAGAACTGATTTAGTCTATTAACGATTACCAAATAGAATTATCTAGACATGATTTAACATATAGAAACATGCTGAAGTCAAATGGCTAATTAGACAGCCATATCGAAAAGATGATGATAATCTAAAGCATATTATTCTTGAAAGATGTACACAGAAACCATGAGTTGATCAGGAACATGCTGAGTCAGACTAACAGCACATAAAACAGGATAGGAATTGTGCATGCTAGTTGAGAAATTGGTAAATAAACAGGAACATGATATCACATAGAACAAGACAGGACCTAAGTCATGGTTGTTAAGAGAAACATAGAACAGAAGCATATTAAACACACAACCATATGGGATAAAGAGGTAACAAGACTAAAGCATACTGGTTAAAATAAACAAGAAGCATATAATAAACATGCACATGTTGAGGTTCAGAATGAACTAATCATATAAGGCATAGAGAATAGGAGTTGAAGTATAGTAGTTGAGAAAGAGATAGCTAAGAGGCAAGTATCAAGATAGATGTATACTGAGACACATAGCACATAGGAGAGATTATGGTAACAGAAATAGGGGCATACAAGTTAGGAGATAGCAAACAGGAAGGTGAGGGCAAGTTAAATCCAATAGCCTAGCCTTGACTTTCAGCGGGCTAGACAGTGTAGTAAACACAAGTAACAAAATAACTACAATGGAGAGTGTGTGTGAATGAGAGTTTGTGTGCGTTTCTGTATCTTTTCTCAGTGTGTCCGTATGTCAGAACAATGAAAGGCTTTTATAGCATACAATAGAGTAAACAAATAAGGTAGGAAATCAATTGCACACAAAATAAGGCAAAGAGATCAGTTAATCAGTCAATTAGGGCTAACATGAAATAATTAATAAGCTGGATTAAGTAAGTATCACTTAAATTAAGGAGAATCCCACACGGAGTAAATCAGCAGACAAGATTGAGGTTTAAATAAGGTAAGTAGTAAGTCCACAGATCAATCAAAACACAAAAATTGGACTAGTAGAGGAATTAAGAGAGGTAGTACCATTTATTAATCACACATAAGGAAAGAATGGGTAAAAATCCTATAAGGAAATATCAGTTTTAAAGGGAAGCACAATTTCAAACCCTAATTAGGCATGTAAATCAATTAATACGTTAATTGACAAAGCTAGGTAAGTGGGAAAAACAATTATAACCAACAGTCAGATAATTAAAAGCCCTAAAGTGTAAAGCCAAAGAGATAAAACTCCAGTAAGATTAGTCGAAAAAAGCAAAGAAGAGAACCAGAGTTGAAAAATGCCTAAACGTTTAAAACATTTTGCAGAAATCTATTAGAAAAATTGAAACCCTAGCTTTTAGGAAAAAATGAAATCAGTTGACAATAATAGTAAAAAAAGAAAAATCTTAAAGGAAAAATACCAAACAAACTCAAAACCCTTCAGATCTAAAGAGATCTAACAGATTCATCCAGAAATAATTGAGTTTATATTTAAAATGAATAGAGGTGGGAAAATCTTGTTTGAACCAGAGATTGGAAGTCATGAAAACACGAAAGTGATAGTACTTACAGATATAAGGTTGAATATAGGCGGATTAATTGAAAAGATGAGAGATTTGAACTAAATCTGGTTCAAATCCCATGAGATCCCATCAAGTATCATGAAAATCGAACAACCAGTAGAGGTACGAGGTCGGATAAGGCGGTAAATCACCAAATGATTCCATATCCGGTTGGGAATCAAAGGGATTTGGAGGGAATTTTGAGTGACGACGCTCTAAGGTTTGATAGCATCTAAGAGAGAAGAGAATAAGAGAGGATTCATAGGCGGCGTAATTGGAGAAGTGAATAGGGTTTTGGGTGTTAGGGTAATTAAAAAAGCAAAGAGAGTCTTTGACCGTTGATCTTTTGAGATCAACAGACAGGATTGATTCCGGGCTGGGGCAGGTTATATGGAGATTGGGTCATGGGTTACATTTAAGTGGGATAGGGTAGATTAGGCTAAGCTTTAGTTGGGCTGGGGTAGGCTAAAGTCTGAAATTGATTAAGAAAAATGGGCTATTATTTAAATACTCAATTAACTTAATAAAATAATTTTATAAAATAACTTATAAATGATAAACATATTATTTTTGCATAAATATTATTTAAAATAATTACTTAATATTATAAAAATACAAAATATCATTTTCTTGTGAAAATTTGCAAAGTTAATGCAATTATAACCCTAACATGTTCATATGGCTATTCATTAAATAGTCAAGGCTTAGTATACAAATAAGATAATAAAATTATGCAGTAAAATTATCATAAAACTATTTGTGATGCAATTAGTAATTATTTGGATAATAAAATACTAGAATAAATTGATTAAAATCCTTTAAAAATTACAGAAACATTATGGAAAAATACCGGTTGATGTTCATGCACTATTTTGAAAGTATATATGCACTTTAAAATATATGAGGGAAAAATTGTGTATCAACAAATAGGACCAGCATACTCTAGACATCTGAAATTTCTCCCCATCTCTTCCGAGCTCGTGACATTCCTATCAAAACTGGATCGTAACCTTGATCCTGAAATTCCAATTTCTATACCGCTCACTGCACCTATTATGCAATTACACGAGAGTGCGAGGATCCTATCATGTATACTGAACCACCAGTGGAATAGTCATTCCATCAGCCAGAACCCTTTCGCTTAACTCATTCTAGAAAAAGAATCGAAACACACAACTGACTCCCCATAACCAAAAAAGCCACAGAACTCAAGTCGTGGCCGAGATTGTAATCACCCTTCGGAACCCATTTCACATAACCAAACCATCATAACTGAATCCCATCAAACAACCAAATTATAGAGGTTATTAAGCCCACAAGTGTAGCCACGAACACCTGTATAACCTTACCACACCGAAGGAACCGATTATTTCCTTAACCATGTCGACCCAAACCACTACTAACTAACTCAGCTTCTTTCGATTTACTCTTATCTTGCCTTCAAAATATACATCTATTCAAACACATAATGGACCTTGATCAACACTTGTCCCGAGTTACCCAAATCACGAGACCATGTCGTCTCAATACCCATAAGCCATTTCATACCCTCCTCATGCACTCAATATTATCTCCAACTAATACACCTGTTATGAAAGATCTTCTACGAATCTGAAGTTGTTTATTCCATCTCTCTAACATCGCACTACAGACTCGATGACATTCATAGAAATACTCCAAGTCTTTTTCACACTCAATTGCAAAACTAATTCCTAAGCCACACGACAAACCCGAAAATCCTTAGGCACCGCACTTAAATTCTTGAACTCACTAGAACCATTGTTGAGATTCTCCCACTCTAATCAAGTCCCGATAATATAACCAAACAACTAGTGCTTCATTAGAACACGAAAACTTTAAAGGAGCAACCGAATGAATACTTTTCTTGTACATCACATTATCAAATAAATAACAAATCTGAGTCATTCCACAACCTTCATATAAACCGACAAGGCAAAAATATAGCACATATCCATCAAATTACCTGGTCGAATTACCCCTGTTGTCCTCATCCTCCAGCCATAACCAAGTGATCAACGTATCGATAACCAAAAACTACAAAGACGCGACCAAATAACCCAATCATCGATGGTATGCTCCCCTACTTGGTTTTAAGCCACAATTGCGAAATCCAAGGACCAATAATGACTTCTCCCTTTTGGCTACCATGATCCTACACTGTTACGCAGCCAAATTTCTTATAATTTCTTGTTTCACTAATCATAACACATCCCAAATTAGCAGCCATAATCGCATATTCAATCTCCTAATAGTCGTACTATCTTCTTCAAGCGATCTAAGCTCACATTACAGTACATGCATCCCATTGGGTAGAAGGCATAACTCTTTATAGGAACTTCACCAGAAGTTATGCAACCCCTAACCTTCTCACATGAGATAGCCCACCTGTGTAACCCCATAAGGGCATCTTCCAACAGCATAGACATAACCACATCCATTATGAAATCAGTTAATTCTCCTAGTCCACACTCATCCACCAACTGTAACAGTTTGTTCGTCCCATTACTATCAACTGAAGGTCCAACAATATGTTTGAAACTCGAAGTCATATAGCACCCCAAAATGATAGTCAACCACTCACTTTCCTCTACCTTCCAAGTAAACTCTTTTTGTCACAATAAACTTCCTGAGTGTAGAAATCACCACTCCAAACAAAATACACAAACTTAGTCATTTGTCCACCATGATCCCAAATTGCTATAAACTTTCTCAATCATATGGCTATCCTACCACTGAATCCATACGACATGCTTCCACTCCTATTCCGGTTAAACCATAGCTAGTCGGCCTATATTGTTCATACTTGACCTGCTAACAATTCAACCACCATAATACATATCCAACCATGTCCCTTTTCATCATCCACTTCCAGTCATGCCACTCCAATTCACGATCCATATCTACTGCATTCGAATAAATAGATTTCCATCAACCTTAAGCCTCCTTAAAATCGTCTTCCTTGAGCCGTCAATACTAGAAACACTGATTCAACCCTGAAATCATAAATTGTCATCTTCGATAACCTCTTCTTAGACATCATTTCACAACACCATGCCCCAAAGAAAAACAAATGAAGACCATCATACTAACGAGCCTTGGTATGTTCAAACAAAGATGACAACACCACAACACGAGCAAGAACTCCACCAAGTTCGAAAATATCCAACCTCGATACTCTGTCAATTAAAGACTAAACATCTTATAGTACAATTGTCTCTCCTTCATTGGGATTAAATGCCGAATATCTAACCATGAATCGAATATTCCTTCTCTCGTGTCATTTAGTGTCGCGACACATAGTTAAGCATCTTGCCATTTACACCAGCACTGTGCAATAACAATGCATGAGCATCATAATATATTTTGCATAGCCTCAAAATCATAGGCAACACTAACACTAGGCTGAAACGACAGAAAACCCATCCACAAGGTGACGACAATAGCAGGGAAAAACATCATACACCATACCTGCAGCACCACTATAACTCCTCGATGTCCAATTAATAACAATCACTCAACATCATATAAGAATGAGTAGAAAGGAAATTAAGACATAAGCTTCAGTGAAATCAAATCACTTGACGAGGAATCAATATGGGAAGTTCTCCTAACAACCCTGTAGCCTCTCGAAGATAGGAACAGACGTCTTCGTGCCGATCCGCAAGACTCTACTAGACTTTATCATGACTCGTACCAAGCTGTTACGACCTAAAACCTACTATAAGCCATGATGGCACCCAACATCGCCGATAGGCAAGCCAATGGTGAACTATCAAATTAACTATTCATTTTATTGCTTTTGAAATCCTGAATTTTATTTAATAAAGAAACTAACTACAAAAGATCATAGTGATATAATGTATAAATAAGACATAAAATAAAATTGTAATAATATTAGGAAAAAACCATAAACATCTACTAAAACTTCCCAAAACTCGGTGTTACAAGTGCATGAGCATAAACTAGGAAGCACAATACTAATACAATATCTGTCTGTAATGCAAAAATAGATAGGACAACATAAATGAACATGATGGAGACTCTATGTGTTGTGGATCGTAACATGGAATGCAGCTCACCGTAAAGTCCACTCAGCAGATGCGCTTATGCACCTAAAAAATCACCAAAATACCTGCACAATCAGTGTAGTATGAGTACGTAAATCAATGCGTAATCAGTAAGTATCTAGCTTAACTCCGGAGAAATATTGATGAGGGGTCCACATCGACACTTACTAATGGTCCAATAAATAAAATACAAGAATTATAAGTAGGCATAAAATACAACAGTGTCAATAGAATAAGAAACAGTAACTAACGTGATCCTTTAACAAAATATCAATTTAAAATCCCCAAATACCACTAGCTATCTCAACAGATAAGAACTAACAAGTAAATGCCAGATCTCAAGTCATGAAGTAAACACCATGTAACTACCAAGTCTCAATCAAAAGGGTAATCTCGTGGATATTCGGACTCCTAGTGATTTTACGCACGAATTATGCCGAGGTCATATGGCCCAATCGATATAGTCGTGTACACACACTACCGAGGTCGTACGACCCGATCCATGAATGCATCTTAATATATATATTGTCAAGGCGTTCGCCTGATCACTAGGAAGTGAAGAAACTTATCGAATTAAGGGTCACGTATTTGAACCACAAGTTTAGGGACATAAGTTAAGAATGAAATTTACCATCAATCAATTATCCTGCCAAATAACTCAAGGTATTGAGGTTCTATCTAACATGATCTCTATCAAATTTCAATTATAAAACTTAAGTAATTAATCTAACAAATTGAATTCAAGTAATACAACTATTGCATGGTAAAGTCCTAACTCTACCCGGACATAAACATGATCTAGCTATGTACGGACTCACATCACCTCATGCGTATGTAGCCTCCACAACAAGCAACACATAACAAATACAACACTTACGAGTTAGTTTTCTCCTCACGAAGTTAGACAGGAGACTTACCTTGCTCTAAAACTTCATAATAGGCTCTGACATAAATAATTTAACAATTTATAATAATTCCCAACTCTACTCGAAGAGTCAACAAAGTCAACCCCCGAGCTCGCGTGCCCAGATTCTGAAATGTTTTAAATATAAACATTACCCATAATACCACAAACTCAAATATAAAATTTACTCCTAATTTTGTGTCGAATTTCGTGGTTAAAATCCAACTTTACAATTTCTAGGTTTTCATCCAAAATCCCACAATTTCTATAAATTTTCATGTTCAAATCCAATTATAATCCATGTATTTAAATTCACAATGGGTGAGAATCACTTGCCTCATGATAGATGATTAAAATGGATCCTCCAAATAGTCCAAAAATAATCCCAAGGAAGAGAGAAACGAGTGAAATGAGAAAACATCCCGATTGGCCAACTTATAATCTGCCGAGGCGCACTTCTTCGCATTCGCAAAGCACACTCACCTTAAGCTCCCAAGAACTTTAACATGAACGCGAGAATAGTCTCGCGAGCGTGAAGCTTTATTAGGTTGCCTTTTGCAAACGCGACCTTGCTTGCGCGAACATGAAAGCCAAGACTCCCAAGACAGTTACTCCTTCATGAACGCGACCTGACCATCGCGAACGCGATGCACCATCTGACCAAACCTTCACAAATGCGACAATCTAATCATGAACATGAATCACGAAGACCTACCACTCAAATCCTTCCTAGGAACCCGTGCTTCCCATTGCGTTCGCAAAGAACAAAACTAGAACCAGAAATCAGTTGTTGCAAAACACTCCGACATGGTTCAAAACCATCCAAAACATACCTGAGGCCTCCGGAACCCCATCCAATAATGCCAACTATTTCCAATACCTTATCCAAACATGTCCAAAGGCTCGAAATGCCATAAATCAGCGATCAAAATACTCCTTCTAACTTTCAAACATTCAAACTTCGTCGAACGTGTCCGAATCACACTTAATCATTTTGGAATGACGCAAAATCTTACGTACAAGTCCCAAATCACAATGCTAACCTATTCCAAGGTTCGA